>NC_062202.1:4938453-5043453 GCF_912470025.1 Vespa velutina | reverse complement strand
GAAGATTGATCACAATTTCACGATACAAGGTAATAAAGGTAATCTTACGTTAAAACAAGAACCACGAATTGAAGTAAAACAAGAACTTCAGGCGATCGATAACAAAATGGTTGCTGATTCTATCGTTAAGAAAGAAATCATATCGGATGGACAACAACGAAACGTTGGAAGGAGGAGAAATCAGGATCGTAATAATATTGGCTCATTGAGTTCAGGAAAACCTTTGAGTATGAAGGAAATGATGGGACAAGTGGAAGTTATGCGACAGGAAAATCGTAATAACGAAAGCACCAGGACTAAGGTCTTACCCGAACGTAATGCATCCGAAACGAAAGTTCTAAAGAATAACAGTAGCGAGATTGTGCTCGAAAATGTAGGAAATGGCAAGAGCGAGTCCGAGGATGAAGAGTCTAGGAAAAGATATTCCTCGAAGAGGATATACGTTGAAGAAAACGTTGGAGGAACAGGCCGTAGTAATAAAAAGCGAAGGAATGAAAAAGGATATGAAATTACTGAAATTCAACTCGAACAACAACAACAACAACAGCAACAACAACAGCAACAACAACAACAACAGCAACAACAACAACAACAACAACAACAACACCGTCATCACCAACAACAACAACAACAACAAAGTGGTGCTCCTTATGTTAATTGTAGGACGTTTATCAAGGAAGAACAGTTGTCACCGCTCGCTGATTTTGATCATTATGGTCAGGTTCACACTCAACCGATTCAGATTATATCCACGGAGTCTCCGAATTCTAGTCTTCAAGACGTTAACATCGAGTATCAGGACTTAGATTCATCTACACCGTTGGTGATCTCGAATATGGTCGATGACGAACAATTTGGCGATCTTCAGGAACTCAAGGAAGAACCATTATTAAGCTCGAGCCTGGACGCAAATCCAGGTACCGCAGTTGTAACTGTGCCCTCGTCCACCAACAAAGTAAAGTGCCCCTTTTCTGTATGATTCGTGTGAACGAGAAAAGAACTATTGTAATTTTCCTTAATCATTTTTAATATCTTCTTTATTCCTATTTATTCTCTCTCGCCGCCGCCACCCCCCCCCCCCCCCCCATCCCATCCATATCATCCCATCCCATGCATATATTTTCAATTATTCTCTCCAATTTGAATTTGATCTGTGAGCAATACAGTGTCCTCTTAACTCCAAAATTGTCGAATTTTTACGATCGTACGTTTCGTAAGTTTAGCGATAGATCATAAAAGAGTTTTATGTGTTTACTTTTTGCAGATTTCATGCTGAAGATATTCGATGAACTACGGCCTGCAATGGGTTTCGAAAGTATGTCATATACAATGCTTGTTTCTTCTTTCCCGAATTCACGATTCCCAAATAGATATGTTAACGAGACCTTTTTTTTTCTCTCAACTCTGTTGTAGAAAGCTTCAATGATATAAACGTGCAACAGCTGACAGTCAATAACGTGAGTAAAGATTTGTTTCTTCGTATATATATATATATATATATATACATATATATATAGTAATATCAGTAGTAGAACGTTCGTTGAATCGTTTATTTGCAGCAGCAAGCGGTTAACGATGAGATAAGAAGGACACATCTGCAACTTGCAAGTAGTATGGTCATACGAGAGTCCCAATTCGATGTATTGGCACGCGATTTGGATAATCCAGCTTTGCAAGCTCAAAGAAAAAATTTAACCCAATTACAGGTAACCTTAAACGATCTGGTTTCTAACGAATCATCTGTATATGTATATATGTTGAATTATTTCCACGTAGGTAATGTCTTACATCGATTGCAGGCTGAACATAAAATGCAAAAACAAATCCTAAAGTCTTTACAACAAGATCATCGCAACATACAAGTCAATGCGCAACATAACATTGGCGTTTAAAGTGTACAACGCATACATAATATATGCCTACATAACTTCTTCGTACGTTAAAGGCGACATTTTCGTCCCATAAATTCACCCGAGGGAAAATAACTTTGTCAAGCTCCACCAAATTATCGGCTTAACGATAAGCTTTCATGAACGTTATTATGTCGCTCTAAAGGGGAGGAAAAAATATAAAAGAAAAAGGACAACCAAGAAAGAAAGAAAGAAAGAAAAGAAAAAACAACGATGATCGACGTATGTGCAATATGCATTGAATTCCACCACCATGAATATTATACTTCTTATATTTTGAAGAGACAACGTGTAAACCGACCGACAAAGGGGACTGACTTTTGAGGAAGCGTCAGGGTTGCGTCTAACCGATCTTCGCGGGAGGATCAAGTACTATACGTAGAAGAAGGAAGAGGCAGAGGAATAAGAAGAAAAAAGTTCACGTCAAAAGCTAATTTAATGTACTACGTTGGTGCTAGAGATTTTAATTAAAGACCTTTTTTTTTCAATCGATTCCGTGAGTGCTTATGATTGTAAAAATTAGTTATTAATTATAATAAGAATAAACAATCGTTCGTTCGACGCGAGGACAAAAAATAAGTGAAACGAACAATCGAGTGTTATGTAATGTTAACTATTTTCAAATTTTACGATAAAAACATTGTAGATAGTATGGTAGCTGTTTCGAAACAACATTAGATCGGACGAGGTAGAGAAAGGGAGAGAAGAAGATAAAAAGAGACGGTTAATCTTTGTTTTCTGTCTCGAACAGAAATAATAACTCCCCCCACAAATCAGACGTTAAGATATACATAAAGACGAAATTATCAACATCTCGTTCAAAACCAATTTAAAAAAAAGAAGGGAAAAAAAAAGAAAAAAAAAAAAGAGAAAAAAACAAACAAAAAAAGAACAAAAAAACGAAAAAAAAAAAAAAAAAAGAAAAAGAAAAAAAACTTTTTATCTGTATTTCATGTCAGACTGTGTGTTAAGTGTTCAATCTCTTTAAAAAGGTGTACTATTTTAGATTTTATTAGTATTTTAATATTATCATTATGATCAATATTGTACTATATTAGTACTGCTTTTTATGTGATCATACATTTTGTGTGTGTGTGTGTGTGTGTGTGTGTGTATGTTTGTATGCATGTATATACGTATGTATGTGTGTATGTATGTATATGTACATAAAATAGAAAAAGAAAAATGAAAGCGAGGAGAACAGATCGCTGTTCGATTTATACATGATTATTGTACATAAAATTCAATTTTTGCGCTACAATCCACGTGAATTTTATAAACAACTATTTATAAAAAGTTTTACCTGCTAGACTTAATAGTTATCTCAACCGTTTGAGCGGCAGAAGATTGGGCCGTTATAATTTTAACTGAAATTTCCCCTTCCAATCCTCACTTTTCTCTTTTTTTCTTTTCTCCCCCCGTTCAAATCAAGTAAAAGCTCGTCTAATGAATTAATTTTGCTAATAATTATTGTTTCATAGAAACATGTATTGTAACGAGCACGATCAAAGATATTTATTTTCAATGACTCTTGCCACTCAATGGTTTAAGCTAAAGGGAAATAAAAAAAGAAAAAAAAGTTTTAGTAAGATTTGTCAAGTCCAACTTATCTTCGAATCAAACGGGAGATCGTTTACCTCGTTCTTTTTTCTTTTTAAATAAACATAATACAAATTACAAGTTTCAGAGTAAAATAGAAATATCTGTAAATTACTTCTCCGAGTGATTTACCGATAATGGATTGCGAGTAACGTCGGCGACTGGTATCCTTCTTTTTTCTTTTTTTACTATTTTTCTTTTTTTTTTCTTTTTTTTTTTTTTTTTTTTTTTTCTCTTTTGCCTTTAAACTAGTAGCTAGTATCCACAACAAAACTTAGTACACCTTTTTACAAATTATTACATATTCCGATTGTCCGTTGTTCGAGTTTTATTTTCTTTTCGTCTTTTTTTTATCTTAAAACAATTAAAAGCGAAATACAGTAAAGAGCAGAAAAAAATGAATGGAGAGCGTAATGTGCAATGTTATAATAATTAGAGCGGAACGAAAGATTTTTTCTTTTTTTTGGAAAAATGGGTTACTCTACCCTCCCTCCCCATCGCTATGGCTTCAAACGAGAGAAAAGATAAAAAAGAAGGGAAGAAAATACTTTTCCGAACGCCCTCTTTCCTAGCCAGCCAACCGAAATGAAAGAAAGAAAGAAAGAAAAATGATTCTCTCTGATCTTATAGTACAAAACGTCCGAACGTCCAAACTATCTGTGTTCGATATAAACCCGCAGCTCTCTGTAACGTCATATTCCCATATACCTTGCCCCTCTCATCTTCTTCGAGCCCACTCTACTTTTCACTCTACGTTTACGTATTGTTGTAAATGTAATGGTCATATGACAATTAGACAAATTTTTAATGTATTTTTGTGACTTTGAAGAAAGCTATAAATAGGCTTGATTTGCTGTCGCCTTCACTGTTGAATTATTACTATTATTGTTCTTCGTTGAAAAGAAGAAGAAGAGGAAAAAGGAAAGAAAGAAAAATAAGTATTAAACGCTCAGGAGCGATCCAGCTATGTAGATCAAACTGCGAATTGAATTTTAGAGGAAAGAAAAAAAGAAAAAGCAATCGCGACAAATAAATAAATTTTTTGAAAGAAACTTAAGGAAAAGAAAAAGAATATTAACTTGTAAAGAAGCTACGCGCGAAACGGTAAGACAATAATTTATGTAATTTTCTTTTTATTGTTTTTTATTTATTTATTTTTTTTCTTTTTTTTTTTTTTTTTTTTTTTCTTTTTCTTTTTCCTTTTATCTGTTCCTTTCTCTTTTATTTGTGCGACAAGTCGGCCTATTCTTTTAACCTTTTCTATTTTCTCACACTTTTGTATTATGAATACTTCGTCAAAAAATAATCGAATCATTCAGATTTTATATCGTCGTCATTTATAAGTGTTTTAAAATTTGTCGTTGCAAATGAAAAATTAAGAAAAGAGAAAAATAATAGAGAGAAAGATAAAGATAAATGAAATAGTGAATTTTTGGGAGAAAAACAACCATTTACGTGTTTTCTCAAGTATTGTCATAAATTTTATAATTGCGAGAATAAAAGGGAAGAAAAAGAAGTTAAATTTGCGAGTACGTGCAACGAAATCTTCCGAAGATTGAGGAAGGAAAGATAGAAAAACAAAAAAAAATGGTAATGTTCGAACAAACGGTGATAAGCGTTAAAATAATTAAATTACCGGTGTAATACAAGGCAGGCGACAGGATTTATTGATAATATGTGAGAGTATATATATATATATATATACACAGACATATACAGATTAATTATAAATTAATAGCCAGTTGAATGTCTCTTTTGTTAGGAGTAACAGAGAAAAAAAATATATCGAAGAAAATTTCGTGATATCACGAAAAAGCTTCAAGAGTGTAGCATAAAATGTCCGACTTTTGATTAAACTGGAAATTTAATAATTTTTAATTTTTCTTATACGAAACCGTGTATTTTTTTAATTAATTATATATTTTAATCAATTATCATTAACAAAATATTATTAAACAAGTATAGGCGTAAAGTTAATAATTGAATAAATCTTGCGTGTATATATTTATATGACTAATGCAAGAATTTCGTATTTTTTAAGTATTTGATACATGAAATCATGAAACTTTTCTTAATATATTTTTCCTTCTATTGCTATCAACAAGCGAGATATTCAGTTAGCTCTTAATTTATATAATCTATTTGTGTATGCATTTAACTTTATAATATTGTACATAACTATGTTATATTTTATATCCCGCTAATTGTACGCGTAACGTGGCTTTTCTTTTCTTTTATTTTTAAATGAAAATTAGTAACGAATTTAGTATCGAACTTTCTCATATAACGTTGTTCTTCTTTTTTTTTTTTTTCTTTTCATCTTCGGTTCTTCCTCTTTTTTTATTTTTATTTTCTTTATTTTTACGTCTGTAACGGCCAAAGATAATTGCAAAGTTCTTATAAGTGTTGTGATAGAAAGGACCTTTTCTTTCTCCTTAAAACATTCTTCCTTTTATCTTTTTTATCAAAAACAAAAGAAAAGGAATAATGTTAAGAATAAAAAGAAAAGAGAAACTTTGCAAAAATCCGTTTTCGAATGCATCGTAGGGACTGATCGTAATTATTTATTATTATCGGACAAATGTAATTTGTACACCTCTACGTATGAATTGTATGTTTGCGAAAAGAAATTGCAGAATTTCCAAAAGAATTCATTATTTAATGTTTTTCTTTCTTTTTTTTTCTTTTTTCTTTTCTTTTTTTTTTCTTTTTTTTTCGTTAAAACAATCTTTTAGACAGAAGAAAAATCTACAATCTTCCTAAATGTCCTATTGCAAAAAAAAATTTGTGTATTATATATTTGTTACGACTCAGTCCTTCGATAGCACAACTAGAAATTATTTAAAATGATAATAACTCAAAAGACATAGTTACAAAAAGAAAAGAAATACCGAAAAAAAGTATAAGCGAGTATATGTATTAATAACAAATAAAAAAATAGGGGAATACTTTAATGTAAACAACGTGAAAAAAATATTATAAAAATATTATATTGGGGATCATGTTAACGTATAGTTATTGTATCAAGACTGAATTATTAAGACTTTGTAGAGGATGAAAACATGTTTTTTGTAAATAATGCTACCTGAGAGAAATATATGTAGAAATTATATGATGGAATGAAAAAAACATAAGCACAAATCAAAGCAAAAGCAGATATGAACGATCATTAAGAATCGTTTTCCAATTCTCTCCAACGTTTGCATATCCGTATCCTTGATCCTTAAGAGATAGAGAATATGATTTTACGTGAATCTTAAGACGTGAAGAAACTTAAGAGTTTCGCAAAAACATAGACTATTTCATTGAACAGACGTATAAATGAAAATCATCGTATAGGGGCTTATGATATGTTTATAAGATCGTTTACGAACTTTCGTGTAAACAATCTCGTAGAAAATGCACTCGGGAAGTGTTGAAACAAAAACTTGTCGATTTTATTATCGTGAAATACCGGCGCGTTACAATAATAACGATATTCGTAAATACAATAGAGGCCAATGTGCGTTCTTTATATATACAATATATACATATATATATATATATATATACATATATATATATATATATATATATATATATACACATATTATTTTTTCATATTTTTCTCATTTTCATTTTCTTCTCGATCAAACGCTCACCTTTTTCCGCATCTCAAAATATAATTAGATAGGAATGTTAGGAGGAATATAATAAAGTAGAGAAAGAATGTCCGTTCCGCGGGAATTACAAAGAAATTTTTCTTTTCTTTTATGATTTTTTTTTACAGTCATTCAGAGAGGAAGGAGGTCAGAGAGCATGCCGCAAAGAAACATAGAAAAATATACTACTAACTTCTAAAAAGACGTGGCTTTTTACGTGTTCTATCGTTCTACGTGGTTTTCGTTGCTAATTCGTAAATTTTACATAATTTTATCGGGATAAGCACGACTTCCTTCCGAATCCTTAAATTCTCGTGATGACTTCTCATCGAGAAACGAAAGAAGATATCATTCGTCTTTAAAAAAAAAAAACAAAAGAAGAAAGAAGAAGGCAAGAAAAGAAATATTACTAAAATTGATATCTTTGCATATCTTTCTTGCAATGAAAAAAAGGAGAAGGAAAAATTTACGTGAGATTAAGGATTCGTTCGGTGTTTGGTCATTGAATGATCAATGACAATATCATTTTTACATTGAAATCACTAAACAATATTCGTCCTTCGAGCGGCATTAATTAACGCTATTGTGGAACTAACGGCCTTGCCAACAATGAATCAAATGATATGATTGCATAATTAACAACAAAATTAAATATAATTTCAATGAAAATTTGTCAACAAATAGGCGTCGGTCCCGTCGCAATGCTTACCGTAGTTAACTCGATACATACGGATTATGCATAATGTGTGTGTGTGTGTGTGTGTGTGTGTGTGTGTGTGTGTGTGTGTACATACATATATATATATATATATATATATATATATATGCACACATACATACACGTATATATGTATTTATGTATATATATATATTTGTATACGATTGGATGTTTGATTGGCGCCTATTATTATGTTTTTTCTTTTCTCTTCATCTTTGTATGCACACACACACACACACACACACACATATATATATATATATATATATATATATATATGTATTTATGTATGTATGTATGTATATATATATATATATTTATTTATTTAGAGCTAAATGGGAAACTTATTTACAAGGGAAAGAGGAGCAGCGTCAAGATCTTTTATTCTTTCTTCGCTTCCGTAGGTGCCACGAGGCCAGACCAAAGAAAAATAATTGATTACTCAATGTAAATGTCCTCTATCGGAAAAGCAGTCTCGATGAATTTCGTATAGAATCGATGAAAGGCTCGCCTGTAAATATAAAAGGATAATCGGTGTGTCGAGCAATGATTCTTTAGGGTGTAATATATTTTGTGAAAAAAAAAGAAGGAAGAAAAAAGGAAAAAGAAAGTAGACGAAAGGAACGTGAGTAAGAGGAAGGAATATTTGTTAACTCACCCGACGGCTTCGGCGACGGGTCTTGTAGATTCTTGACCAATGAACACGTGACAAGCAAACCTTTGTAACGTCGGATGCTTCGTGATAAAACCGAGATAACGATGATCGCGCGGATGAAAGGCGCAGAAAGAAACGTTCTTCAGGGAATAAAAGTAATCGTGACAAGGACCCTGATTTTTCTGTAAACGTAAGATTATAAACAGTTACTTTTTTTCAAATTAATCCTTATATATTACTTCATCCACAAATTATTATTCACGTCATTTACCCGCGGCTTACTCCTGTCCACCATTCGAAGCCCTTGATCGGACACTTCGAGTATGCAACTCTGCGATATCGGGGATTCCTCTGATGAATTACCAACGATCCTACGAACAGCCTGACAAACAACGCCAGTACCCTTATGCGCCAAGGTTTCCACCGAGCCCAAGTAACCTAAAAGATATCTTTCTCTCTTCACTTTTGGTGCCGAAGGATCAAAGTCACTGTAGTCCATATCTACTGCGTAAGCCGAAGGAAAAATGCCTTGTCTGCCTGTTCGCAAGTTGACGCCTTCGAAGATGCAGGAATAAAAGTTTGAACACGGTTGAGATTAAAAAGGAAAAGAAATATATAAGAGAAAAGAAGTTCACCTTCGCACCACAAATCGTCCGCTTCCTTTTGAACGTATATCGGATCACCGATCTCGAGATCGATCTCGTCGTGATGTCTTGGTACGAATTTGTGCAATCCTCGATGCGTAGCCTCTAGCAACTCTAATTGCGTAAACGGTACTCCTCCGCTTCCTACAGTAGGACCTTCAATTAAATGTTCGATGAAAATAACGCACAAATAATGAGAAAATTATACCTGGCGTGCTACTAGGGGACACAGAGTCCGTATTTTGCAAAGTGTTGCACGGTATCGGAGATACACTTTTGGGCCCGTTATCGGGCGAATGGGCAGTCGAATGTCCGCTATCCGTAGCTATCCTTTCGCTGTCCGGTGAGCTGTCCTCGTGTCGCAATCGAGGATGACATTTTCGTAAAACGAGATGAGGCCTTCCGGAGTTCGAACCTGTTGAACCTGTCGAGCCTGTTGCAGCATTCAATTCGTCCGCCAATGAGGAAGACGTCTGCATTGACATCTGCCCGATGGGTATACCTGACGAAAATCAATTATCTCGATTAGGCATTATTACTTATTTCGATTTTATCGATTAATTACCATAGATGAATAAATTTATTCAAAGTTATTTATTATGAAATAATATGATAACTTGGCTAATGTGATAATACTACTATCCGTTGACTTGGAACGTTTCCTACGAGACGACTGGAATAAACGGGGACAAACATATGTACATACATTCGTGGATTTTCTTTCATTGTGGTCGACAGTTCTGTGATCGGATTCCAAGAAATCGATCGCGAGACGCGACTAAGGTAGGAAATATGAAAAAGAATACAGCGCGGAAAAAACGATTATTATTATTATTGTCAATGTGTGCTCCAAGAAAATTGATAATTTTTAATCTTCTTAAGATAAAGAAATCTATGTGGCAGCTCACATTTTTTAGCTTTAGGAATTTCCGGTAATCTTCGACGTCTACGTTCTCCGCTACCACTTCCAGGTCTATTCGCTGGGATGTGTTCCGGCGTTGGCCAGGAACTTAAACTTGAGCAGGAATCACCGACGTCGCTGACGACGCTGTCTCTACCACCATTTCCCGATGACGATGTTCCACCTCCACCTGGGCCAGGACCGCCTGCTGATCGACCCCTGCTGCTCAGTCCACCGAACAAGCTAATGTCACCCAAGGGTAGTCGTATATGAGCTAAGCTACCATTCACCATGCGATTTGAGGCTGTATTTTCTGACAATAGCCATCTTCAAATAAGAATTTACATTTTCCTCTGGATAAATAAATGATATTGATCCGAGCGAGTGTGTTTATGGATTTTTATTCGATTATGGATTCTTATTTGATCTTAATGTTCCGACAAAAGATCAAATATATATTAGTTATCACTTTGTATCGATTACGTTTGATTTTTCAAATAAATTTCAAAAATCCTCAATCGATCTTTTATTAATCGAGATTGCAATTGGACTGTATTTGTGCTGTGCATAGATTCTATTTGGAACATGTGTCTTTAGGTTGCATTCGCATTCAATTAATGAATCGAGTCATAAAATCAATCATCATGGATCATTTAGAAAGGCATTCGAAGACGTAAATCTTTATTCGGAAAGATAAATGAGAAAGAAAGGGAAGAAATAAGTATGGATAAATTCCAATACTTACGATGTTACCAACCTGAAGTCACTGTCAGCTACGATGGAACAATGATTATCGAGATCCTCACTATCGTCGGCCGAGGTGTGTCCACTCTGATTATCATGACGATGTATCACAACGACATCCTCGTCTTCGGAATCCCCGGCAACCCCATCACAGGATCTTCCGACCTCGCCGTCGCTTCCTTGCGATGACGTAGGCGAGTCATCGAGTGTGACGTCGTGCACAAGCCTGTATATGGACAATTGCAATACGTCTTTCCTCGGTTAATTTTTATTTTATTTCATTTAAAATCACACAGATATATCGTAGACGATGCGTCGTTATTGATTATCTAACATTACGTTATTGAGAATGAAAAATATCTACGTCGAAATATTATGTTTCGACGGATAAAACTTTAAAAGTAAGTAAAAGAACATATCTTATACGACCTAGTTTCTAAACCAGAAACGTTCAAATAAAATCTACTGATTCCTGACATTAAGGAGATTAAAAAATTGGAAAGAATTTAATCCGATAGGTCGATAGTTGTATTACAGTATCTCCTGTCGATCGTTGGAAAGAATTATCGTGGCCCCATACATTCACGGTGTTGCTTTTAATGGATGCTCGACGGTATATGTAGATATAGATATACATATGTGTGTGCGATCAAAGTGCATCAAAGCTGAAGAGGCCGGCGCTTTTCGCACCCGATGTTCGTGTTTTTGCACTTGCTAGTATATGCTCAAGCGAGAAGATTTGATATATTCTCTTAGGATTTTTCCTAATCGAATGATCGGGATCGAAAAATTGGTCGAATAATTCGTTCGGTGATTATTTTTATTATCTTATAATTAGGAAAACGGAAATAGCGCATAATGATACTCATCGTGATTCATATTGCACGAGAATAAATAAGGGCAAATGAAAAAGATGGAAGTATTGAAACGCAAGGTATCATTTGGATATCTATCATTTGGATCAAAGATCATTGCGAATATCGAGAAAAACTTTGAATTTAAGATCATATTCTATCCTGTCGAGAAGTCGTATGGGAGAACAACGTTCTCGTTGCCGATCAATATCACCAACGAAGAAAATTCCAAGCCTTACGACTTCACGTGAATATTTAATTCCTTGAGTAGAAAAAAAATCCTCTAATTCTCGCACTTTCCCTCAGATAGAATAGATAATAGAATAATAATAATAATTTTTTCGTGCGCATAATTTATTCTATCGAATTTGTTTCAGATGTTTAACAGACATTATCACAAAGGGTAGATTTAGATTACTCACGTGTAATTTGAAAGGGGTGCCTTGAGATGTTGGGGTAGCCTCTCGAAATAATGCCGAAACTCTTCGAACTCGGAGTCGGCCATTCTTCCTCGATAAAGAGGACGACGACGAGGAGGCGACCCTCGGGGAAGCAACGACGAGGTCAGATGTCGCTACAAATGACCGCGGCGAGTTCTCGTCGCCACCGTCGTCACTCGTCGTCGCCGTCGCCGTCGCCGTCGCCGTCGCCGTCGTTTTCCTCCTTTTCTTCGTTTTACCTCACTCTCCTCCTCGGCAATGCCAGTGACAGAAACAACAGCACTGCTATCGCTTTCTGCTAGCGACCCCAACTAAAAGACACCCCCTATATTGATTCCTGCGTACCGAGAAGACGCGCGCAACCAACCCAAACGGTTTCGATCTCTTCCTTCCGCCCTCTCTCCACCTCCTCCTCCTCGTCCTCCCTTTCTTCTCCTCCTCCTCCTACTCTTACTCTTCTCATCGATATTCGATGTATTCACCAGTCGAATATTCGAATGTTCGAATAGGTCAGTAGCTTTCAACCTGAGATCCCATGAGTTGAAGGTTGTTTCTAGATTAACCGAATAGCTTCTCGATCATGACTATAAACTTTATAGATATCTAATATATTATACATACATATGTAAATATTAATATGTTCATTCATTCGATAATATTCGATTGTTCAATTTTACGTTTAATATTAAAAAACGAAAGAGCCTGTTATTGCGTCAAATCTTTCTTTCCACTGCGAAATATCTTACTTTCATTCGTGCCGAGTGCTCGACAAAGAGGATCCTTCTGTTTGCTTATACTAAATACTCCAGACTTCCTTTCTTTTTAATCCGACGTTCGAATCTTTTGATTTCTTTTTTTTTTTTTCTTCTTTATTTTTTACGAACGACAATAATTTTTGTTCTGTAATATTATTATATTAATAAAATTCAATGTTCCGAACGATAATCGTTCAAAATTGATTCTAAGATAATCGATGAAAAAAGATTTGAAAATAATCGAATTGGTCGAATTTGATAACGACTCGACGCAACAGGCGTTGTACCAGGTAAGTAAGAATAGGAAGGATTTCACCGTTAAAGGGTGACTAATCCTTCTACTTAGAAGGACTTGTTCCAAGGATCATTCGCGAGATCTTCGGTATTAACAAGTGACCCGAAGGATTGCGTCTAAGTCGTTTTCTCTTACTTTATCATTGCTTTCATTTTATTATTAATTTCTTATTAATTTTTTCATGATTTTCTTTGATTTGTTAATATTATGTCTCGTCTTTTTAGCTTAAAAATTCATTATAAAGGATAATCTCATCTCGATAAATGAAAAGCCAGATGAACTTCGGATGCGGGCGGTAAGTAATTGAAAGTCATTGATGTAAAGAACAATGAGACCAACGTAAAAGGGTTTCGATTATTATCATCGTGTAATAAAAGATTTTGCGTTATTCGATCTGTCTTTCAACGTTAACATTTATATATAAAACGTTAACGCGAATAATGACAATAATTCTGTTTGTGTTTTGAATTAAAATAACTCGATTAGTTTGGATCTAGGATAATTAATCTTTATATAACGTCATTACCGTTTTCACGATATATTATAAAATCCTTTACAATCCCAATTTTCTTTCATGTCTACTAAGAAAATTATATAACGCGTAAGTTATAATATCACTTATATTAATATAATTATACTGTATTAATTGTAACGTATAAAATAACATTGTTGTATTACTACTAAGATTGTTACTATCACTTACTAGGATAGAATAAATATTATCGAAAGTACAATTTCTTTTTTGAACACGCTGCGGCACCCTTTTTTTAATTTGACGATCGTGCTCAGAAACACATTTTTTTTCAATTGTTTATGATTGCCATATGAAATTGAGCGTCAGTCGTCATGTGCAAAATGGCCAAAATCGCGAAAAATCGGACGGCTGTAGCTGTCGTTTGTGGCAACGTGTTAAATAAATCATTTAAATATAAATAATTTGGAAAAATCTTTCATTGTAACGCGCATAGTATGATCGATCATGATTACAGGTATATGAAACATAAAATCGGCCAAATGGTAACCATAGCTTTTTTCTACGTTTCTTTTTTTTTTTTTTTTTTTTTTTTTTTTTCTTCTTTTTTTTACATTTTTTATAGCATTTTCACATAATAGCGATTCAATTTCGCCGATGACTACTCGAATTTCATTTTGAAACACTTCAGTAGTTTAGGAATTATTGACATAAACTTGACCTTCGACATCCAGTCCAAAGGAAATAATCCAGAAACAACAAATTGCTCGATTTTGAAGGTCAATTCGTGAAAAAATTCTACCCTTGATCACATCTTGCAAATCTATAGTATCCATTTGTATTTCATGTGTTTGGACAAAATCTATGGTTTCCATTTGTATCTTTTTTCAATCAGACAATATATATTTCTATGATCTTTAATCATTAAAAACTTTGAAATATTTCAATCGATGAAGATCACCAGTCAATTTTGTGTCAATTAAAATGAGAACGTTGATTCTTTTGGATTATAATATGGATACCAATAAAGAATTAATTTCTTTTTTGGGTCTTTTTGAATTTTTATTATTATTCTTTTGCGAAAATACGTGAAAGAAATATTTTTATGACTTGTATCGATTTTTTTCTTTAACATTTTTTCTTTTTTCTTCATACCGACGAAATCTCTTTAGATTTGCGCGGTTGATCCCACGTTAAAAAGATCATATAGAATGAATAACGCAGATTGAAGGACGGTTGTAATTTTAATCGATCGTACTATAATATATATTAGATTAAAGATATTTAAAAGTAAAAACAAAAATACGGAATACAAGTAATAGCAATAGTAACCGATTTGCTGTTATTATGACCATTGGCTCAAATAGATCAATATATTTACTACTTAACATCGTCACTTCCAGAGTAAATTAATACTCCATTATTCTTTACAGCAGCTCGGATATTCCCATTACAGAAGTCATAAATGAAATGCATATTTGCATATTCTCGATTCGTAAATATTAGCGCCATTTTGATATGAGCTCCAACAACTTACTAATAGCTATTACTGGCGAAAATTACTTTCAATCTTAGGAAACCTCAGAAAGGTAGTAAACGGCTTACGTAAGCACACTGAATGTAAATATTGTTGTAAATTTAAATGTAAATATTAATGTAAAAAACTTGAATGTAAATATTATATTGCAGTGTGTGATTTCAAAATTACATGGCGTTATAGAATATTAACAAGGTTAACAAGAAAAAATTTCTTAAAAGATATAATTAAATGTAGGAAATAATTATTGTCAACATTTTTTATAAAGAAAAAAAAAAGGGCATTTTCATTCCCCTCCATTGATTCGCTGTAACATGTAAGTAACCGCTCCAGTTGGCCCTGATGCTGTGGTAAATTATACACCGGTAGAAACAGCCGGTATAATTTAGCAAGGATAAAGCTTAGAGGTTGGTCGGTGATAGCGGTAAGTAATGACCACTGGTAATGTGCTGTATCTACTTTGCCAAGAAGCAAAGAAGCTTCTCTGGCATTCGGGCTTTTATTAAACAGTGTCTTTGTTCGAAAGAAAGAATGAAAGGGAGCGAATCGTTCGAGAAAGTCATTTTATCTTCCTCAATTTTCCGTAAAGTAAAATTTTCATTTTTCCCTATAATCTCTATTTCAAGATCTCTTGTTCAATCTGGAAAAAAGAATCAAATTTGAATGAAAGGTTATTGAAAATAAATAAAAAAAAAAAAAAAGAAAAAAAGAAAAACAAGGAAAAAACGATATATAATTTATTTTCATATTTTAATGAAACGAGAATGATAGAGAGATGAGAGGGAGGGGAAAGGGAGAGAGAAAGAGAATTAGAACGATTCGAAAACTCTCACGATTCGATCTCTTTCATTTCTTTTTTTATACTACCCACATCTTTGGCTCCAATGACGTCACTCACAAGAGAACCAACGATCGACACGATTACATTCACGGTGGTAACAGGGATGGAATGGGGGAGGGAGAGGGGGTGGGGGACGGTTAGATAGATAGGTAGGTAAAAGGAAGGGACGCGTTGCAACCCCATGAAACATCTTATCCCGCCAATGAAAACGGTTCGAGCCACTGACAACCATCCTTATGCGCACCAATCGCGGAAGGAGATCGTCTTTGACTAGATGGAAAAAGGGAGAGAGAGAGAGAAAGAGAATCTGAGTTTCGGAGGGGGGAAGAGAACTTAAGAGGACCAGAAGACAATGGTACCGTAACATTGTTGCTTCCGATGTCCAAGCAATCGGTCTTAACGTTGGCTGAATTTGTTCTCTCTGGAAACATAATATCGTTGTAATAGAAAAAGAAATATATTTTTCTTGAATCTTGAAAGAAATCGTTTATTAATATCGCTTCTCGAAGGTTAAAAGTAACGAGTGCGATCAAATTTATTCGTAATGAGTGGATCGGGAAAAGGATTACTTGGAATGTGGTTGTATAGGAGGACCGAAGGATGGACCATCAAGGAAGGCAGTCCAATACATAAAAATCATGACGTGAGTTATCCATTAATACGTTTTAATAGATATTAATAATCAATGAAATATTATTACCACGAAGGATAAACATTTATTGGTTATACGTACAAAAAGATATGTCCTTTCGTTCGTTCAGATCCCCATGCTCGAAAGGGAAAGTAATAGCGAGAATAAAAATTCCGTGGTTTTTTCGTTAAAAAATCAAGTCGGCGGATTGGCACGAGCTCTTCAAGTTTTTCAAGTAAGATCCTGAATGTCCTTAGAGAGAGAGAGAGAGAGAGAGAGAGGGGGGGGGCGGCTTTGAAACGACTAAAGTTGAACTTACTCAAAGACGAACTTTTCAACTTTTCAAGGATTTAGGCGTAAACGTCGTACACATCGAATCGAGAAAATCACTTCGCCGTGGCTCCGAGTACGAAATACTCGTTGATGTCGAATGCGATTCCAAAAGGATGGAACAGTTAATGAAAATGTTGAGCCGAGAAGTTTCGGCCATTAATTTGGATCAGTACGAACAAACAGGGAGCATTCCTCAACAAGCACCCTGCTTGTCGACTGCTCCGAGTTTCGGTACATGCTTTTTCACTATTATTATATCTATTTTTATCGTATTTCTATATCTTATATCTATTTTTGTGTTATAATAATGATAATATGAGTGTTACATTCTTCGAAGATTTCACCGAAGTCGACATGCCTTGGTTTCCACGAAAAATATCCGATCTCGACCAGGCTCAAAAAGTATTGATGTACGGATCTGATTTAGATGCCGATCATCCTGTACGTTAAGAATTTTTTCTTTAATAAGAACGAATCTTTTCTTATATCTTCCTTTTTTGTGTTTCTGCTTTTCGATTTAGCAAGAGTTTCAAGAGTTATTTCTCATATTCCTTTTTCCCATTTTTCCGTATTGCAGGGTTTCAAAGATCCGGTGTATCGTAAACGTAGACAAGAGTTCGCGGATATCGCGAATAATTACAAGCAGTAAGTTAAATTTAAAATGGAATTATGTAATTTGATATTAATCGTTCTTCCGATTATTATATTAGACGTTATTCCTTTCTTTTTTCTTCTTTTTTTCATTGCAAACATGTTGCAGCGGTCAAGCAATTCCTAGGATACAGTATACTCCAGAGGAGATCAGGACGTGGTAAGTGAATTTAAAAATGACAGGACAAAAAGAAAAGAAAGAAAATTGAGAGAAGGAGAGAGAAAGAGAGATTGTATCATTGTTCTCGTTAGGTAAAAGTTAGAGACGTGCTTTTTCTCGCACGAAGGCAATCGAAGAAGAAAAGTAAAGTAAACTTCTCTTCTTCGCCTCCGCTATAGCGCGTTTGATTTCTTGAAAAGTGTTTCTCATCTTTCTCTGTCGTACGCACGCACGCACGCACGCACGCACGCACACCCACACGCAAATGTACACGTACACTCGCTCCTTAATCACACTATCCCCCTATTGCTTCGTCTTCTCCATTCGTGAAGGAAAGCTAGCGTAGTTCGTACTGAATGCACCCTTAATTGCCCTAATTTGATTTACTCAGCGATATAGAAGAAGCGCTTCGATAAATTCGAGATATTAACTTAGAAAAAATATATACGACTCGGCTTTCTATTATATCTCTTTATTATCTAAAAGAATTATCTTACAGGGGTACGGTGTTTCGTGAATTACATCAGCTTTATCAGAAGCACGCGTGCATGGAGTATCTTGAAAATTGGCCGAAACTTGTCAAATATTGCGGCTATAGGTATTGTTTCCTTGATAAGATTTCTTTTTCTTTCTTGTGATATCTTTTCTTTTCTTTTCCTTCTCGCATTTTTTATTTTACAGTGAAGATAATATACCGCAATTGGAGGACGTGAACATTTTCTTAAAACGTGAGTACGAATACTTAGTGATTTATCGTCGATGAAAATTCATGAAGAAGATACGAAAGAGTATTTATTCTTTTGGTGTTTTCCTTGACAGGAACAACCGGATTCCAGCTTCGGCCAGTTGCCGGATATCTTTCACCGAGAGATTTTCTTGCAGGATTGGCTTTTCGTATTTTTCATTGCACTCAATACATCCGTCATTCTTCTGATCCTTTTTATACTCCCGAACCGTACGTCGAATATATTTATTTTTCGAATATATTTGTTTCTCTTTCTCTCTCTCTCTCTCTCTCTCTCTCTCTCTCTCTCTCTCTCTCTCTCTCTCTCTCTCTCTCTCTCTCTCTTTCGCTTTTTTATTTAACATAAATTTAAATATATGATAATACTTAATCGTTAGGAAACTAATAAACACCTAATTAATAATGATAATAGTACGTAGTTAAAAAAAAATATCTTTTAAACGTAACAGCTTTTTGCTCTATAAGAAATCATGTAACTCCTGTATTATTATGTTAGAAATATTCTATTTTTTCTTTTTTCTTTTCTCTCTTTTTTTCCCTCTTCTCAAAGTATAGTTTATTGCAGTAATTGTTGTATTCATAAAAAAAAGAAGACTTATTTAAATCTTACGTAAAACGTAAAGATAATAGATAATCGTTCGCAGAGATTGCTGTCATGAATTGCTAGGACATATGCCGCTCTTGGCAAACAAAAGCTTTGCACAATTTTCTCAAGAACTTGGTCTGGCATCCTTGGGTGCGACGGATGACGACATCGATAAGCTTGCAACCGTAAGTTAGATAGAGAAAGAAACGAAAAAAAGAAAGACGGCCATATTATATTACGAAATAATAAATAAAACTTGATAGACTTTTCGTATATCCCTATTTAGCTCTACTTCTTCACGGTCGAATTTGGTCTCTGCAAACAAGACGGTACATTGCGAGTTTACGGAGCAGGATTATTATCTTCCGTAGCTGAATTGAGACACGCAGTAACTACACCGGAAAAGACATTTAGATTCGAGCCCGAAATCACGTGCAAACAAGAGTGCATTATAACGGCCTTTCAAAATGCATATTACTATACGGACAGTATCGAGGAGGCAAAAGAGAAAATGCGGTAAAAATTAATTTCCCATACCGCCCTACCTCCGAAATATTTATTCCTTGGTAATATAATATTCGAGTCAATAATATTTTCTAAATGTTTGTTACGCTCAGGGCATTCGCAAATGAAATTCAACGTCCATTCGGTTTGCGTTATAATCCTTACACGCAATCAGTAGAGGTCCTTACGGATGCACAAAAAATAACGGCCGTTGTGAGCGAGCTTCGTGGTGACCTGTGCATTGTCTCAAATGCTTTAAGGAAAATTCATGAACAGGACGATACCGTGGACGTCGAAGGTATAACGAATCTCTTGACTCAAGGAATAGAAATCACTCGAGATACTTCATCCTCTGACAGCGAGGACACCGATAAGAGTCCTAACGTCGAAGAACGTCAAACCAATTCTTCGAAATAATAAAGTTACACGCGACATAATCGAATATTCCTATATAATCGAATGGGCTAGGTGTTGTTTATTGTCTATAAAGTTTATCAATTTATTCGTCGTTACGCATTAACATAGAATGTTATTACCTTCTCTCTCTCTCTCTCTTCGGCTTTTGGAAAAATCTCTTTTATGTTTGATTTCAAGTATAAATAAAAGGTTAAAGGGTAAAGACGATCAACGAAAAAATTTCCATCCCTTGTCCAATTTTATATAATCACGTTACTTGATTATTTTCACGTATTTACTTTTTTATTACGCAATAAATCCATAAAAAAAGAGACATTAACATTATCGAATGTGTTAAATTTGGCGCCTTGCACTCGACCAATCAACATTATTTGCGACTGCGCATGAGTCAGAATTTCCCTCCATCTGACATCGACAATATGGCTGTACATAATTGACATAACGTAGAGGTTAATCCAAGAAAAAGAAGTCATTGAATTTTCATACTCGACGCATCTTGAGCGTTTACCACTTGATTCTACCGAGTGCTCGAATATTTCGGAATGTCTGAAATAATACCTCCAAGGATAAAATAAAAAGAACATTTGACAAGGGTGACGATTATGAAGTAATCACCCGATCGTTTACCATATACAAATGTCATTATTTTCGAGAGATTATATTTTATTTCTCTACGTAAAAAATGTCTAGTGAGTTTATTAATCTAGTGAATTATAATTAAATATGTTACCCTCTTAGAAAGGAAATCTCCTATTTTATATATATATATATATATATATATATATATATATATATATATATATATCGTATGTTTAACACGGAGAAATGGCGCAAATACAAACTCCAAGCGCTGATGGCCTTCCAAAACATTTTGTTAGCGCAATGCGTACGCTTTTCGATATAATGGACGACCAGAACACTGGCTTCGTCAAGTTTTCCGACATAGAAGGTCGATGGCAGGACGATGGTACTCAGGGCCTTCCTAAAGGAGTTTTAGATAGTCTCAAAAAAGTCACACCGCCCAATGGTTTTTTGTCCTTTGAAAGATTTTGCGCGGGCTTGAAAATCTGTTTGCTACAAATTCAAGCCGAAGGTGATTTCAAAAGGCACGATGGACAGCCGAACAGACCACCGTCTGCTCCGATTCTGATTACGGATAATCAAAACAAAGGACATTGGACGTCTCCCAACACTGCCACCATAAGACCAAATAATGCTATATCTCAGCAACGTACTTTAAGTATGCCACAATTACTTGCCAATCGTAAAGATATCAATACTCAATTGGAACTTATAGATGGAAGAAATGGAGTAGAGGCTAAGCATAATAAAGCTTATGGTCCTCCAAAACCACCACGAACCGGTGCTGCATTAGAAGGTAGAGCACTTAGCGCGGATAGGAATATTGATAAATCAGAAATTCGAACGGTGCTTCAGAATTGGCAAATGGGTTTGATGATGAACGATGACAAATGTCTGGACAAACGGCAATTGCCAATGTCGAATTATCGAGCGGATGCTAGGACCACGTTTTTAAGACCAACGCGGGCTTTAGGGGATGGTAAAGCAGTGGATCTACAAAACAACCAGTTAGGATTACAACCCAAAAAACCATTGAATCGACGCAGAGAACCAAGACGACATACGTTGCAGAATGGTATTGACTACAATATGGTAAAGATATTCTCATCTAGGATTCCCAACTAATGTTGGTTTTGGTTATGCACAATATTTAATATAATTTTTAAACAGATGTATATCTGGACGGTACCTCATTAATAAACATCTGCTTGCTTCACCCCGTAGTTGGGAAACCTGTTCTCTTTGTTCAAATTGAAACGCCCATATTGATAATATATCTATTATTTTAGATGAAAAGAATGAAACAAATAGAACAAGAGAAGGATGTTCTGTTGCAAGGTTTAGCAGCAGTCGACAAAGCTAGGGAATGGTATTTAAAACAAATTTCAGCCACTCAAGAAAAAATTAAACACTTGGGACGTATGGGCTCGCACGTGGTATAATTATTCATTACTATGCCATCGTTACATAATAGATCGAAATATAATAATTTTATATAATATATCTTTTTATAAAAGCAATAATATATTTTTTTTTTCTAGGAACAGTGGACGGAAGCACAGCAGGAACGTTTGGAGTTACAACGTGCAAGAGTTTTGGAAGTTAATCGGCATCTTGCTGCTTTAATAAGTAGCTGGGAACGTGGTGGATTACCATTGCACATGAATTTAGCATTCTTGAGTGCGCCAACATCGGCGCAACTTCAACAAGATGTATTATCAAGACTTAAACAACAAAATCATAGATTAACGGAGGTAAATTAAACGTATAGATAATAATATTTTGTCTACATACAAGAAGCATTTTTCTTTTTTCCTTTGTTCAAATAGGAAGTTAACAAGAAGAGTCAGAGAATATCACTGCTCGAACAAGAAAAAGATAATTTAGTACGAGAATTGTATAATAGACAAACAGGAATGGTTCAATCTCGTAGAGCAACTATGATCCACGAACAACACGACCAAACATTCATGTAAGGTACTAGACATTCATTTTATAATATATCACAAATAATATCATTAATAATCCACGAATATTACTTTTCAGAATATAATTGATCGATTCTCAAGGCAAAGTGATATACTTAAATAAATTATTATTAAGTTTAAAACCAAATTGTAGATGTTGAATGCAGTATCAGTGCACTTTATACCGAATTCATACATTCATTGCACAACCAATGTAAGAAAAACAAAAAAAAATAAAAAAAAACACACACACACACACACAAAAAAAAAAGAAACGCCAGGCTATCTAAAATAATAAACTAATGTGTAAGCTAATTGTGAATCTACAGATCCAAGATATATTAAAATTTCTTTGTTTTAATAAATCCATCCAAAACGTTAAACATTATTTATTCCGATAATAAATTATTGGAAATATTGAAAAAATATAATTTGCGAATTTTGTGATCGGTGATCAGTTAATGGTCAGTGAAGATTTAGAAGGATTGCGTTAGAACGTTAGAAATACGCTAGGAACGCAACACTTCCTTGACATATATATCAAATCGATTTCCTGTTGCACAATAATCGCTGGTGTCAAGTGTTATCATTTAATCCCGAAAGAAGATAACATCCCTGATCGGACGACAAGAAGGGTCAACTCAAAGCTCAGTTCGATAAATACGAGCAACTTTAACATTTTCAATAGTCGATCTAACTAATACTCGAACGAACTAAGCACAAAGATTGAAGGTCAGCTTCCGCATGGAAAGAAGACGATCTTTCATCCTTGATCTTAGGTATAGTAACACGAAATCAGTTCTACGTGTAAAAACTCCTTTCTTTCTTTGTTAGGGAGATGGTATTTCGAATAGATGCACCGACGACACAACGATCTTAACAAAGTATTTATAGAAATCTCGAAGAATCCATCGATTTGAAAGAAAAGGAGTAATCGTTAAACGAGTGATTTTCCATTTTTATTTTTCAGAGAGAGAGAGAGAGAGAGAGAAAGAAGATAGTCCTCCTACATACGTACATTTTACATATATACCTTTTGAAGTACATCTCATACTCCGTGTTCGATATAAGTCTATTCTTTGTTCCGTTCATAAGAAAAAGGAAAAAGTCGTATAAGTTTTTCGTCATTTCTGCTCGACGAGTGAAGAACATGAGAAAAAGACACACACATATATATATATATATATATATATATATATATATATATATATGATGTATACACATACATAACCAATGCACTGTGGAGCAAAAAAGAGATGATAAGGTGAATAAGATAAAACTGCAACGGAGTCGATGTACCAAGTAGGATATCGAGGAATGTAAGAGATATTCGAGTGTATGTTAATAAACCAGTCATCGGCCTCCCTCGTTTGCTACCCCACACACGACTCCCACCAACTCTCTCTCTCTCTCTCTCTCTCGCTTTCATTCGTTAACGGTCGGAGAGTGGCCACTAAGAGCAGTTGAGTTAGAGTCGAAGACGTTCCTCGGTTGGCTTCGTTGCCTTCGACTCGTTCTTTCTTTGCTCAGTGAGCAACTGTCTCGTAGTGAGTAAGGACTCGACAAGGAGTGTGCTTTCTCCCTCTTGTCCCGGTACGTTCGCTGCAAAACGGTTAAGCTTACCTGTGTACACTTGTGTAGAAAGGGTTGCTTACTGCCAGGCGCTATTATCGATCGAAGATCTTCCAAAGAACGGACCTTATTTTTTCGAGATATATCAACATGATACTCGGACCGATCTTAACAACGATCTTTCTATTTGTAACAATAGGTATGACAGATAAACGAATCGATTTTTCTTTCTCTTTCTTTTCGTCGATACGAAACTTTACTATAATAATATTTAATCATATCGAAATGTAATCATTTCGTTCGAAAATCGATCGTAGAATAGAGAATATTGATCTTAGTGAATACGATCTTAACGATAGAGGATCGATTATAGGACGTTCGAACAATGAATGAAGGGAATCATGAAAAAGGGAGGGAAAGGGGTCGTTAAACTTGAGACCGTTGTTGTCTTTCCTTTTCCTCGAAGATATAGTTTTGTGATTAATAGCTATTTATACGTGGGGAAGATAGAGACACGTTTTAAAACGCTATATAATATCTACTACGCGCACATAAAGAGTATATATTTCTCGCGAGTCTAATCTACGAGAATAAACTATAATCATCTTTCGTCGAGGTCTCGATTTACTTTGAACGTAATCTTCCGATAACCACGTTTCTCCGATAACTATTTGTCCGTTTCTATTCTCATAGAGAGAAACATTTCCTTGATTTACTAAGAAGAACTTAAATCTCGAAACATTTCGTTGATATCACACGAAATGTTAATTATTGATTTTAAAAGATATTACATAGTATCAAAGTCGAGTGATAGGAAAATTCGAACTTTTTTCTCTTCTCGTAATTGTTATTGATCGATAGAAAAGATGCTGGAAGATGGTGAAAAGACGTTAAGAAAAAAGAAAAAAAAAAAAAAAAAAAAAAAAGAGAAGAAGAAGAGGAACTATCTTACCCACGCGCGCATATCTTTTATCTGCGAAAGGCCATTATCAATTTAGACAAGTGGGAAGTGCAGTGGCCGTATCCGGCAGCACAAACAACAAACGATTTTCCTTCGTTAGACATACATATTAAATATATGTATATGTATATATGTATATATGTATATATGTATATATGTATATATATATATATGTGTGTGTGTGTGTGTGTGTGTGGACGATTTATCGGCACGAAGCTTAAAAAAATCGCACCAAATAAAAGAATGTAAATAAAAATGAAACAAAAAAAAAGAAAGAAAAATATTGACTGAATACGTAATAGACACGCATTACGTATATTATATCACGTACTTAAACCTAATCTTTCGTATAACAGGTTCATTGTCAGAAGCATGCGAACTGGATCAGATGCGATACGGATGTCGGATTTATAATGCCCAATGTAGCTGCGGTTATGGTTGTAAGGCCGAGTATAGATACGACACTAACGAAGATTGTAAATTAGCATTGAGAGGTAATGACCATTGATCGATTGAAATTAATCGTTAATCGTTCCTTTTAATTAAATATTAAAAGTAAAGATGTATTTGGTCCTTAAATGGGAAATAAAATTATAACGACTTTTTCATAATATAATGAAATAATTCAACGTGTTTTCAATTAATACCAGCAGTCGTGTAAAAATATTAGAGAAATTGTTAATGATTTCGGTTTAAATATATTGTGCTAATCGTTTTCTCATGTTCTCTATAGGTAGACTCAATGATATATGCTATAGATCTAATCCCTGTTTGTACGGTGGCTCTTGCTCGCAAATTTCACCCAATCCAGGATTCAAATGTCGATGCGAGGGTACAGGATATTATGGTACACGCTGCGAAAAACGTTAGTATATGCCAAAGTAAAAGTCATACGATGTATGATTGATCAAGAATGTCTAATCAAATTTTTTACAGCTTGTCCAGCACCCAACAATCTACGTTATCGTGGACCATTTCCTTACGAGTGTGTTGTTATCTGATATCGAAAATATTCCTTTCCGTACCCACACACCCCCACCGTTCTCTTCCATTGAAACTTACGAATCTGAAATATTTTTACGTTAAGTACAAAAAGCTAGCACATATATACATATTTTCGGATACACATCTTTGTACATACATAATAAACATGCGATAACAATATTATATTCGTTTGATTATATTTCTTTACATTTGTTTTTTTTTTTCATTTTATTTCTTTTTCTTTTTTTCCATTTTTTTTTACTTTTTTTTTTTTAGAGAGAGAGAATACAATTCAATCGATTATCAATGACAAATAAACTAACTTCCCTCGAAATAAACTTCCTTCTTTTCCTCGAATGTCTGATCCTTCAGCAAATTGATAAGCGTTTACTGAGAGATATCTATAGTAAGAGAAGAATAGACTTGATACTTTTATCATTTATTCATCAATAATTTTACAATATGTATGCACACACGATGTGTTCAATCTATGAATTTCATAGAACAAGCGCTTCGTCATTTCTTGCTTGTTCCTAATCTCATTTTTTTTTCTTTCTTTCTTTTTTCTTTTTTTTTACTCTTTTACGTTATTACGTTTTATTTTCATCACCTATTGCTATTATATTGCCACGTATACCTCGTTTACTGTTTTCGAATGATGAAAAAAAAAAAAAAAAAAAAAAAAAATTAAAAAAAAAAATGAAAACAAAAAAGAAAAGACAAATGTACAAGTGAAGTTCTTTTGCACAAATAATGTTGTTAAATGTTCTCCTTGAATTTGACAATACTAATTTAATTTTACAACACGACACTACCTCAGGAACTTCACGAAATGTGTGTGTGTGTGTGTGTGTATATATATACATACATTTATATATACATATATATACACATATATACGTATAGAAATATAATATATTATTTAGGTCAAGGAGTATCTCGCCTTTTTTTTACAAATTCCTAGGCAATTGTTTAAAAGAGAAAGAATGTAATACAATAATTTCTAGAACGGAAAGACACATCTGTTTGTCTCTCTCTCTCTCTCCCTCTCTCTGTCTCTCTCTCTCTCTCTCTCTCTCTCTCTGTCTCTCTCTCTCTCTCTTCTCCTTTCTTACGACGAAATCAATCATATTGATGAACGTTCCGATAAATGATTCCGATAAATATCTAATCTTTTTCCCCTTGTTAATCTTATGATCCGTGATCGATCCATGTCGATTGTTTATTATTGGTTATCAACGCGCCTTTTTCAATTAGTTTCAGCTTAGACTGTCCTATTGACGATTATTATATTATTCGCGACAAGTGTTATGGGTAGATAAAAGAAAAAATTTCTAAAGAAAATAATATATAAATAAAGATTGTATCAACATGTAAGTATATTTTTATAAAGACAGACAGGACATTGTCTAAGAACATCAGAAACAAGCAAATTTTTGGTAGCCCAATATGTAATGTTTCAATGTTATTGAATTTTTTTTCATGATATATTTAAACACGACTGCACAGATCACAGAGGATATATTTAATAACCGTTATTAGAAATATCGTAATAAAAAGTTTGTTGTGTGATTTGTTTGTCGATAAACACGCGCCGTTATTAAAATAACTTTACCGTCAAAATTAACGGGGATATAGGATGTTTTACGGAAATGCGAAGCGTAGAAAATGAATCAAATGAAAAACATAAACATGTTTCAAATAGATTCCTTACGCTTATTAAAGATCGGGCATATAATTATATCGTCGTTCATGGTTACTCCTTTTTAACACGTTAATATGGCTCGTTGTTTTATTATTTTTCATACGCTTTCCATCTGTCGAAAAGATCATCACCACTCATTTCACTGATTATTATTGTTATTAATTATTGTTGTCACATTAGTCTCGATTTGGCAAATGTTTGTAAGATCATGCTTATAATAATAATCTCTGTATCGAAGTATGCGTGTACGTGTGTGTACGTGTTTTTTGTTTGTTTGTGTGAATTAAAAACAAGTTATGGTAGATTACAATTTTGGATGAGCGCAATAATCACGCTCTTTATGACATTATTCCTCGATGGCACCAGGGGTATGTTGTAATCTTTCTTGGCTGAAACCTCGTGTACCATCCGGTCCTCTGGGCTGTCGAACTACAGTTAATTTCGGACCTGTATCTTCCAAAGAAATAGTACGTAATCGGCTGATTAAACGCTCGGGTCGTTGCTGAACCGCGTCACTGTTTGGGATGATAAAGGGAAAAAAAAAAAAAAAAAAAAAAAAAAAAAAAAAAAAAAAAAAAAAAAAAGAAAAAAAAAAAAAAAAAAAAAAAAAAAAAAAAAGAAACAAAAATGGCAGATCAAGTCAGAACATACATAGAAATGAAAAAAGATTATTACACATTACGAGATATATTACCTTAGACGAGTTACGTTGCAGGCTGAGGATTTACCGGTACGCTGATTCGTCACCAAAACAAATTCCACTTGGTCCCCTGGCTGCAATGTAGCATGATCTCGAACTTCGCTCATATGGAAGAAGAGCTTTTTACCTTCGTCGACCTCGTAAGCGAGAAAACCAAAGGGACCTTTCACTGCATCAACGGTTGCTCTTCTCTTTTTTCTAATAGCTACTATGTTACAGGCATGGCCCGCAGAATCAACTTGCAATTGCACAGGATCACCTATCTGCAATAACTCACGCTTGTTGACAAGTCCCATTATACCGAATTCGTATTCTTGCGTTTCTTCTTCCTCATTGGTTGGATTTATTTTGATCAAACCAGCATATTCACTCTGTTCGGGATTTGCGCTACGTAGGGGTCGCGTTACAACTCCGTCGAGTGGATCGCTAACTGCTGTAGGCCTGGGAATACTTCCACGAGGTACAAGCTTAACATGATCGGCGGCGATACATCCACCCGAGCCTCTACTGTTGTTAGAACTTACTGTACACTCTATATCAGCTCCTAACTCTAGATTGCCAGTATCACCTTCAAAGTTACTATAACGAAATGCATAATCATTAAAATTAATGAAGAATTGTTAACGTGACTTTATATTTAATTAATATAGGTATAGGGTTATTAATTACATATATATATATATATATATATATATATCATTATTTTACCTGAAATGGAAAAATATTTCCTTATCGTGATTGACTGTCTCAATAAAGCCAAATCCGTCTTTTAGCGCGGCTATGAAACCTTGATAAACTTGACCGCTCGCCTTTTTATTTCCATTTTGTATTTTCTCACCGGCAGCATTCACCAGTGATATATCAACGGCGACTAATTCTTTGTTTCGCTTAACTTGACAAATACTAAAGTGAACCTGTAACGTTCAATCAGGAGAAACATTTAATTAGACTTAATTCAAATCCAATAATTGTATATAATATCTAGTCGAGTCGTGTCTTACTTTATCACCCACTCTTGGAATATTTTTAGGATCGCAATCTTTTGCAAAAAACATTATTACATTTTGTTGATTATCTTTCGTATATCCGATTAAACCTCGCTGAACGCCATTCGTATCTTCTACCACGTTACCCATCAAGTCCTTTTCTGTAATCGTTTCAAATTGAACAGTACCGGTTGGTAAATGTTTCAATCTGATTGCACTAGGTCGGGTGTATGAAAACGACGATGAAGGATCCTCGAAACAAAATGTAGGAACCTAAATTAAGTTGAGTAACGACATACAGGTAATTATCTTATAATTACCTTTTAAATAACGCATATATAATATGTAACTTACTTGTACAATGGTGAACTCAACTTCATCGCCTACGTTAATTTCTCTATCAACATCAAGAACTTCATTGAAATGAAAGAAAAGTTTGGCGTCTCGGTCTACGCAACGTATAAAGCCGAATCCATCTTTAAGAGCCGCAATAATACCTTCTTCTCGTCTTTCACCGGACACAGTAAATGATTCTGGTAATAGAGATATTTCGGTAGCTCTTTTCAATTGATCTCTAGTATCTGTAGCAATACGAAACTGGACCCAATCTCCGTGCCTATTGTGAAAAAAATTTCCTTAGATTTCTTAAATATTATTTAACGAATTCCAGTCATTCATAAGTAAAATAAACGTTTAATACTAAATAAATAAATAAACGTTTTTAATACTACCTCAGCGTGAAATCTCCTTTTTGATCTTTATCACCAAATGGAACTTCGACTTCGCAATGATCCGTATCTCTATATCGAATTCGTCCAGGTAATGGATCATTGTGATGTCGTGCCGCATTACCTCTCTCTAATGGTTTTAAAACCTGTCCTTTTATTACTTCATTGCTAACTTCTTCAAATACAATAGAACCCGGTGGTAATTTAGTAATGTTACATGCTACCTCCTTCCCCTGTACAAAAGAAATAATTACTTAGCCATATTACAAAAATATATTAATATTTATCTTTAAATATAACCATTAATTATACAAAATTAATTATATATAATATTTATAGATGAAATATTCTTCCTTGCTTCGATCATGCGAAGAATGATATTTCAATTTCTAACGTTAGATTTAATTTAACGTGTCGATATAAAGGAAAATACTGCAACAGGTGTCTTACATTTCGCGTTTGTATTATAAATTCAACATCATCTCCTAATTTCAATTCTTCTTTCATGGACTTTGCTTCACTGAAGTGAAAGAAAATCTCCTTAACTACATCAGCACGTTCGATAAAGCCAAAATTTTCTTTCATTGTACATACAACACCGCGATAACGCACTGGATATGCTAGATTTTCCAATCTTACATGGCACGCACCCAAATTTCCTCTACAATGAAATGCACCAAGTTATTTTACTAAATTGCTAAATACAGAGAGAGAGAGAGAGAGAGAGAGAGAGAGAGAGAGACTTTCGGAAATATTGCAAATATATGTATGTATATACCGTTGATTAGTAGCAATTTGAAATGATACTTTATCACCAGAACGCAAAGTGACGTTCCCTTCTACATCATCTTTGGTATATGGCAAAAAGAAACACTCCCCTCGATTTTCGTAACTAATCCGACCTTGTGAATCACCACTGGCTTGTAATTCCGTTGTCACATTACCAGTAACTCGTTCTTCGCTCAACACCTATAAAAATCATCGATTGAATATGATCATTCAATTCAAATTTATATTAATTTCACCTTTGTGTATAAAGAAAGAGTTATTTATCGAAAACTTCAACTTACCACTTCGGGAGCAATTTTACTAACAGTACTAGCAATAGGTTTGCCTGTTCTTCGATCATAAGTCATTTCAAATTCTACTGGATCTCCAATTTTTAAATGTTCTATATTTCCACTAAACTGGCTAAAATGAAAGAATAATCTTGCCTGTCGTTCGCAGCATTGTATAAATCCATAAGAGTGCTAAAACAAATATTTCAATGTAAAAGAAGATTCAATGCCAGAAACAATAGATATCGAATAATTGATAAAACAAATTATAATAAACTTACTAATAATTTTTCTATTATACCAGTTTCACGGGTTCCCTGATTCGCAGACTGATCTTGATACGTAGTATTATTGGTTGCAGACTCGCCAGTGTAACCTACATTTCCTTCCATATTTGTTAATGTCCCAAAAGAAAATCTCGTGGCTCCATAAGTGGTAGTAGTAGTAGTGGTGGTAGTGGTAGCATTTTTACCACATCCAGAAAGAGAGCCCAAGTAATGGTCACCACTGTAGTTAGTACCATTTCGGTAATTGTTACTTGTGTTTTGTTGAGATCCTGTTATAACTTTGGGACTCGGTAGAGCCATAGACTTGTAGTCAAGTATTGCCGGGTCAGAGTTCATGATTGGCGGCTGGAACGTTTTCCACTGAGGATTGTTGGACATTGTTTTAAATTTGCACAGTTTTATCTATAATGTTTACGTATAATTTTCCTTTTCCCTTGAAACAAGTATTTAATCCCTTTTATGTTCACTTCTGCTCCACCATAATATATATACTTACATTTACAAATTTTTAGTCTTTTCAATCATTTAAATGTTAACAGATATCAGATAAGATATAGATATCACAGAACGGTTCTTGGTACTTTATATCTTTGTTCACTATTATAATGTTATAAGAACTTAATGAAGAGGAAGAGAGGCTGTTTAATGCTGTAGAATCGCAAACTCCTCTGTGATCTCCTTTATTTCCGTGACAAGATCGCAAGGGAGACAGTTCCACAATATTTTATTACACCTGTTGTGTATTGCTATTCGAAAGGTTTCAAGGCAGCTCCGTATTTTAGAGGCACCTCAAATGTGGATATGAATTTTCTATTAACCAAGCAGAGCAACACAATCTCAGCCGCGATCACTATTACAGTCACTATATGGCTCACCTAACTCTTTCTCACAAGTTTTCTTGTGTACACAATATACAAATGAACAATGCAGTAAATATAGATTACGAATTAGTATAAGTACAAAATTCTTAGCACATCATATACTGCTGATACTTTCCACATGTGTGTGTGTGTGTGTATGCTTTAATATACTAACAACTCTTCAATAGTTACTCAATTTAGCGTGCACTAGAATAACCGTGTTCTTCTTAAACATCAGTCATCCTTTATAAAAGGAGTAAATCAAAAACATAGGAGATTTAAACAATAATTGTTGATTTGAAAATCCTCAGATGTCTTCAATGCGTGCTGAGTGTGATTGTGTTTTCCAATACTTCTATATTAGCGTTTTTTTCTTCAACTTTTAAATGTGAAATTTACAGTGAGCCTTGGTTTCAAAAATGTCCTAAACTAACAATTACACAAGCTGAAAGAAAAAATAAAAAATCTGATCAATCGACATACCTCAATGACTAATTTGATATACTTTAAACGCTACAAGCTTTGTTACGATAGTTACATCACTTATTTTTACCGATCATATTTCTATCTTAATTTATCCACATAATATTATAGACAAATCAACATTTGTATTTATACTATTTATACGTATTGCTTCAAAAATTAATGATCATGAAATTTTTCGACATAAATATAATTGAATGCTGTCTTTAATATTCACTTGTAATCATCGTTACAAGTTTTCCTTTTATTACTGTTCCAAGATAGATTTTGCATTTCTATCGTAGTAATCAACAAATATATAACCAATATGCATTATTTATTGATTAAGGAATGACATGACAATGAGGTTTTCATCATCAAAACCTGTGATCGTGTGTTTTCCTTAAGTTATTGAAATTCTAATTTAAAAATCAAACGTGCACTTTATTTTTTATTATATTACGAGTAAACATCATGGCTTGAAAATTGTTTTCTTCATTGAGCCGATATATGAAAACTTTATTAATAACTTTAAAACACTTTGGATAAGTTGGTAAGTTTGAAATAGAATATGTACATCATTCGCGGTTTGGTCAATTTGTAAAGGTAATTAAGAAATTATAACGTTCTCGATACTATAATTATTTATGGGATTAAATATCGTTTTAGAATCGAAAGATCTGTCCTATTAATTTACTTCCGAAAATCAAAGATCATTGTGATATCGTATATGCTTGCTAGTTACAAGATCCTAATTTTTTATAAGGTCCTTCGATTTATCGCATTAATATAACACCGGCGTTGTATATACGTCTTAAAGAACATCAACATCATGATCGGAAGTATCAATTTTTTATCTTTTTAGATTAATTCGTAGCAAAGCTCGTAATCGTACGATGGTAGAAAATTTTACAAAACTCACCACGACACAGCACAGCACTGACGACATGCCGCCATGTTGAATGTCAACATTCAGCATTCACACACAAAACAGGAGCAACTGCGGCAAAATCTCCGTCCACAGCCTACTGGTTGCTTCCTATCGTAAACGAAAACGATTCCTCGCTTTAATGCGCCTGGACTAAGAAAGAGGATTTCGTATTTTTTTTCTCGAAAAATCAAAAAATATTCCTCAACATATTCCTTTTCATAATTAACATTTGAAAAAGGGAAAGTAATCGTAACATCCGGAGTATTATTTTTATTACTTTTCATAATATTGACATTAGCAGAAAAAAAATTGGACAAAATAACAGACGTGTACAGTAGATTAGAAAAGTTGGTAGACATACCACCAATCGTCTCAATATTTTTTTCAAATATCAACAATTAATAAAATCCTATCAATTGGTATATGGTGTATCTCGATTTTAAATGACAACGGAGAATTACATTGTTCGAACATTTTTATTTTTTGAACAGTCAGAATATAATAAAATTAAACGAAAAATATAAGAAACATAATTATTAAAAAAATTTGCGTGATACGTGTGTGTGTGTGTGTGCGTGCGTGCGTGCGTGCGTGTAGGTGTGTGTGTGTGTGTGTGTGTGTATACATACAAATATATATATATATATATATATATATATATATGCATACACAATAATTATATATATATATATATATATACACACTTATATACATGCATATACATCGTATTTACATATGTGCGGTGTGTAAAATCCACGCACGCGCGTGATATACATCATCATATATCCATTAGATTTTTAATTGTTAGTACATAAAATGACACTCTCTTTTTCACTAATGATTTAGTTCGTAATTTACAAGATAAATCTTTTTAATAGCCATCATAATATTATATATTTATTGTTAAGAATTCAACTTTGGAGATGCTTCATTATTTGATGCTTTAGAATGTACACCAAAATGATTTAATCGACGCCAACGCAAATCTTCTAAATCTGGTGTTGGTGGAGCCGTTACACATTCAAGACTCAATTGTAGAGCTTTCCTTAATTCATCATCTTGATCCGCATCATCAACCTCTGCCGACGGTGGTTCTGCCTTGTTATCAGACTTCAATTTTAAATTTTGATTCTTATCTATATCATCTTCATTATCTTGTAAACTTAAACGTAATGCTCTTTGCAATTCTTCATTTTCATCATCCTGATCGTCATCTTTCCCTTCTATTCTTATTGGAATTATTCGTTCACGAGGTTTCTCATCGGATGATATTCCCTCTTCAGGCAAATTATTTTTTTTATGGTCCGAGGATGAATTTACAAATTTTGAAGGTATATTACTTGTGTAAGACCAAGGAACTTTAATTTCTTCTAGAGCACGAACTGCCTTCATAACTTCATCTTCTTCTTTGCTACCTAAGCGATATCCTGCAGTTGTAGGCTTCTCTTCTTTAATACATTCCTTTGTTCTTGGTGTGAGCTTAATTGGATTTTTCATTAATATTTCGTCCGCAGGACATTGCGGTAATGTACCAATAACAATGAAAATTGAATAACCTGTAAACGAGATATCGATTATTATCTTATATATTATTTGCAATATATATTTTCCACAAATTATTTACCTTCTTGTAACAATTGAGCCAAATACATCGCTAGATACGTGTCTGATATAAGCTGTGGCCCACTAAGCATCGAATTCAAATTGAACCATTGTGTTCCAATCTTTCGTATAGTAAACCAATGTCCTTTGTAATTGCAGATATAAGCTTTCATTTGCCTGCAAGTTACATTTACTATCTATAACTATGTAACGTATCCGAAAGACATCCATGTCTTGTAAATTTACTTTGCTATCTATATGTTTACAAAAAGATGCGAATCAATAGGTTAGTATTGGAATATTATTTTGATGCTAGGCAATAACTAATCAAAACAAATGCTAATAGTGTCAAGTAAAAGAATTAATAATAACCTACGAAGGATCATTTTGAGCCATCAACGCAGCAGCTTCTGTACTGTTGTATGGAACCAACTCCAAACCCCAAACCCCCTTTAAAGCACTGCTAATGACTTGAACGGAAAAGTATCCACTGTCATCCATATTTTCTGAGGGTTGCTAAATGTTAGATATGACATAAAATGTTTCATTCAAATGTCATATAAAAGAAATATTTAATATAATAAATCTTTAAAAACTATGTTAATTTTACAGTGCACGACATTCGAATAATACTGTATAATAACTATATACAATTTGTAATAATATGAATATTGAAATTATATACCTCTAAGAAAAGTTTATAATCCTCGCTATCGATACCTGACTCGGCCATTCTAATACGTTCTGCTTCATCCATTTGATGACCAAAATTAGCAAGATCTACTGCGTTAAAATAAGCACCTTGTAGAAGAGCGTTCAAACAATGTTGCGCGCATAAATATCCTTCTTGCTGTAACAAACAATCTGGTTACCGTCAAATCCAACGCAAATATAGTAACCTTTTTTTTAGTTTTGAACGCTCGTGTCAATCTTTACCTTTTCATGAAATATACTCTCCATGTCACAATATTTTTCTCTCGATGATTATTGTAGACAAGCATATATGCGTATTACACCAAGTTATATCCTAACGAAGGTGATTTTACCAACCTCCTCGATTAAACGTCATTCATAAAAATATCAGGGAGGCCAAACTCATATAAAGGAGTTGTATCAGTTACATAGATCTATGATCGGTTACGCCCTCATTGTCAATACGGTTTATTAGTGTGTTGCTATTTTCCATGCTATAATAATATAGATACATATGTGTGTACATTTTATCGAAAATAGAACCTTCGTACGCAATAGAATTGATATTATTTATGATGTAACGTAATATATATATATATATATAGTATATATTATATATATATATATAATACGAGTACTATCAAATCAATTGCGTCTAATTTTCATTATTAACACTCACGAAAAATGAAAAATGGAACTAAACGTGCTATTATGGAAACAGGGTGATTACGCAACAGGCGTAAGAAATATGGCTCTGTTCTCCATTGTATACAATTTGACCCGGCAAATTCAAAATGATTTCCAACAGAATCAATTGTTTAATTGTGCAAGACGCCTGATTTTATTAACAATAAAACGAAGTAAGATTGCTCTTTTTTTTTTGTTTGATAATATAGGAGAAGGGAACGAAAATCGTTAGTTTAGCTTTTTTTCTCTCTTTTTATTTAAGATTTTGACGGCGCGAAAATTTCAAATATTTGTATAAAATTCCACGCTAGAGGGTGCGAACGATGCTGTGCCATTAATGTAACCGTCGACAAGATCTATTCTCCTACGTAAAAAGTTTGGCTTCCCTGAACTACGACGTTCAGGGATGTAACAAGAAAGAGGTTGGCAATATCGCGGGTCGTTCTCCGTGGAGACGGATTCGGGTATCGGGACGACCAAGAATAGCAAAGAGCAGCACGCGAATCTATCCGTCCCGTGGCCGAGCGCTGTCTTACCACCGACCGTTCCCTCCGCTTGCAGCCACTTACGTTATTTCATGAGTGATCTTTCGCACGGTGACGCGCACGGATTGCGATTAGCTCGTATATGGGGGCAAGGGACGGTGGACGCTTCTTTCGGCGTCTTGAGTCGCGCCTAGTGAATCGAAGTGAAGTGATATCGCCAAGTAGAAAATCCGGAACATTGTTGAAGAGAGAGTGAAAAGGAAAAGAGAGGAAAAGAAAAGAAAAGAGATAGATATATATATATATATATATATATATATAGAGAGAGAGAGAGAGAGACAGATAGAGGAAAAAAGCAAAAGAGAAAAGATAGGGAGAAAGAGATAGAGCGAACGAAGAGAATTGAGAGTAACAGAGACAGAGAGACGAGAACGTGAAAAAGACAGAGATAGAGATAGAGATAGAGATAGAGATAGAGATAGAAGTGGAAGGAGACGTATAGACCAAGCGCGCAGTGGTTATAAGGTTGTCGAGCTCGATTGTGCGTGCTTCGAGGCAATGTCTCTCGAGACTCGTTCGAGCTCGGCTCTATTTAAAAGAGCCGAACAGCTGAAACGTTGGGAACAATCTGAAACAAATCGAGAACCGGCCCAACCGCGTCAAGTAACAAGGAAAATCAAATTTTCCGATGATTGTGTCTTCTTGGCGGCATGTGCGGCAGGCGACAAGGAGGAGGTTGTGCGTTTACTCCAAAAAGGGGCGGACATCAACACCGGAAACGTCGATGGTCTCACGGCGTTGCACCAGGTAAAATATCCTCCCCTCCACTTTTATCATTTCCATTGTTTATGTTTCACATCAAGCAGATCCTGTACTTTTCGATCAAAATTTTTAATAGGATTGACTTTCCAAAAAGAAAAAAAAAAAAAAAAAAAAAAAAAAAGAAAGAAAAAAAGAAGGTTATATATCGCGTTCTCCTAATTCTTTTTCATTCTTGGATTTCATCTTCGTCTTACCGCTCTTTCTCTCTCTCTCTCTCTCTCTCTCTCTCTCTCTCTCTCTCTCTCTCTCTCTACCTATCTATCTATCTATCTATCCATCTATCCATCTTTCTCTCTTTTTATCTCTTTTCTCTATCCACTGTTGGATGTAACATTGCGTGCAAAATGGCTGCTGCCAACTTCAGCTGTCCGAGTACGATTACGAATGAATCTTTAGATTTTATTGTCACCATTTATCTTTTCGTTTGAAAGAGAATTCATGAAAGCACGTTTTTCCTCGTCCCTTCATTTTACTTCGTATCTGTCTTTCAAACGTTGTTTATGTTATGAATGACGGCCTTTCTTTAGTTCTACATAGCGATGGCGGTAAGCGTGGAAAGAATTTGAAAGATTATCTCATCTCTATCTACCGGAATCAAATTCTCTACGGCAATGATCGTATGACGTTCAATTTTACGTAGTTTTACTTTTGACTATTTAATATTCTTCTATTCTGCAGAAACGAATTTTCGATGATTGCTCATTTTTATAATTTCTTTTGTTTTACTATATTTCGAACGTAATACTTTTATAAAATATTTTAAAGAATTATCTATAAGGAATAAATTACCATGTAATTATAAATAATTATCATTATTTATTTTTATCATATATCTATCAATAGTTTAGTTAACAGTTTTGACAGTATAATGTTAAAAGTTTTTTAAGAAAATAGAACTTACTTTTCGTAATAAATTATTGAAAATATAGTAAAGTAATGAATTGCAAAAATGCTATTTTCAATTGGTTTGCTTGGGACCTTAGTTGGTATTATTGAATTTTAAAAAAGAGGCCTGTAAATGAACCACGTCGATTAAGAATTCTGAAATAGATTTAAATTAGGATGAGACTAAAAATAACTTTGTAAAAGACGTTCATACTACCTATGAGCCTATATGAGACTCTTCAGAATTCTAATCCATTCTATGAGAAAAAAAGTTATGTTTAAGGAAATATTGTGTTTTTATATTATTAGAAATTAAATTTTGTTAAATTATTAATTATTTACATGTTAAAAAATACATTTATATGTGTTTAAAATTTTCATTTAGAATGAATCAAAATTTGCATAAAAAATTTGATCCGAAGATATATAAGAATTAAATGAATGTTTACTTTTATTTATGGTTTCTATAAGGAAGTTTAGGCATTTCATAGATTTGCGAAAATAGCATGTGAGAGTACATCAGGCATTAAATGCTATTTATAGTTCTCTGTTAGAAGTCGCAGCCCTCACCATTCGTGTTCTGCTTATATCCTCTGTCTTTAGCAGTGTTGTAATAAATAGTTTCTTTGACAAGACCTGGATGGGACCTGTTATGCTCAAATTTTTTTACATAAAATTATTATAACAATACAATTTTGATATTTTATATGACATACATTAAAATTGTATAAATATAATTTGTATTAAGTTGACCTACTTTTTATTAAATATCAAAATAATGAAACTAATCAATCATAGAAATAAGAATTGTGAGTTTATTTAAGTAGAAAAAAAAAAAATATAATAATAATAAATTTATAAGCAGAATGTATATTTGTATCATAGGCATGCATCGACGATGATCTGGATATGGTAGAATTTTTGGTAGAACAAGGAGCAGATATAAATCGTGGGGACAATGAAGGATGGACGCCCCTACATGCTACAGCATCTTGTGGCTTCATATCAATAGCTAAGTCAGTAGATACATTTTAAATTATTCTGTCTACATAATTCAGTGTAGTATTTTCAGTTATAATATTTCTATTTTTTCTTTTCTTTTTTCTCTCCCCTCCTCTCTCTCTCTCTCTCTCTCTCTCTCTCTCTCTCTTTTGAAACAGCAGTTATTCGTAAAAGATTTGCCATAATTAAATATTTTATACAGTTATATTTCATATAATCGTTTGATATAGATATTTGATAGAGCAAGGGTGCAATTTGGCAGCAGTTAACAATGACGGCGAATTGGCCCTTGATATCGCAGAAAAGGTTGAAATGGAGGATATGCTACAGCAACATATAAATAAAGCAGGTTTGTTCCTGTATATTTGTAGAAAGAGATGCAAAACGACTCTTGAAATATTATTTCTTCTGTATTTACTATAGGCATAGATTGTGATCAAGCCAGAAGCGAAGAGGAAAGGTCAATGTTAAATGATGCAAGAGCTTGGAGATCAGGAGCAGCAGGCAAAGATTCAATGCATCCTAGAACAGGAGCTACGGCACTTCATGTTGCTGCTGCTAAAGGCTACATCAAAGTCATGAAGTAAAGTATCATATATTATGATGAAAAACAATTCCTGTGTAATCTAACAGTTTCATTGAAAAAAAAAAACTGGTAATTTTATATTTTGAATAATATTGTAGATACCACTTTATGTCAAGTATAATTTTAATACGTAAAACAGAATATATTATTTTATTTTTAATAACTATACTTCAAAATTATTTTTTTAGTATTCTCCTTCAGGCTCGATGCGATGTTAATGCACAAGATTTCGATGGATGGACACCTTTACATGGTGCAGCACATTGGGGTCAATTAGAAACTTGTAAACTACTTGTGGATAATTTTTGTGATATGGACATAAAAAATTATGCAGTAAGTAAAATTTTTGTTAAAAATATTTACGATATAGTTATGATTATATTAATATTTATTTTATCAGGGACAAACTGCTTTTGATGTTGCTGATGCAGATATTTTAAAAGATTTAGAAGAATTGAAACAAAAACAATTAACTATGATGAAAGATCATCCACAAATAATTAATAAAAAACAACCTTCTGTACCAAAGAAACGGTTTGTATATTATACGCTTAAGCATACTATAAGATGTATTTGTTAAATAAGTACATTGTGGACAGAAATTTATGTCTGTTGAAATTTTTTTAGTATTTCAACTAGTACTGATAATACTGTAACGACACAAGAGAGTCCTGAAATTCTAGAAGAGGAAACGCCAAATAAAGTTAAAAAAGTAGAAGTGGAAATTCAATCTGATAAAGACGATTCTAGTACTGGAACGAATAGCGACGTCGGTAAGATTTTTAATCATTATTAGGAATGATTTAGTCTGATAAAAGTGGTAACATTAGAAAAAGAAGAAAAGATATAGATAAAATGAACATTCAATATATAGTTGTTTTTTATAAGGATTATTTACCTATCTTAACATTACAATTCTTCTAACATTGCTGCGTGGATAGAAGCAACACGAGAAACAGATATGGAAGAGAGTGATGGCGAAGTTGTTTCTGAAACTAGCTCAGAATCACGCTCTTCCACCTGCTCCAATCAGTCTGATAAGTCTAACCAATCAAACCATTCCACATGTCTTACAGATGATGGTAAGTTTTGTCTGTAAGACAGTATTTTTAATATTGTTAATAGTAGTAGCGTATGTACAAATCGTACATACTCTCCTAAATAAAAAAAATTTTACTTAAATTAAAGTAAGTTCGAAGCCATGATAAAGATCATGTTATATTTAGTACATGAAAGAATAAATTAAAAATTAGGGATGACTGATAACGTTGATATAATAAATATGATGATATATGTTTTCAATTATTTTCTATTTAATTTTGTAGAAAAGAAAAACAGAGTGAACAAAGAGGAAACTGCAAGTCATTCTCCGCTATCTCCTATTGAAATCAATAAAGTTCCTAATCAAGTAAGTAAGAAAAAAAATATATATTAAAAGATATCTATAATATATAAATAGTAAAATAACTTTATGGGTTTTTATTAATTTGTACATATTTATTTTAGGCTCCAGTATTGCCTCCTAAGCAGCAAACTGATAATAATGAAGAGGGAGTTGTTCCATCCTGGAGGCGTTCAGGTTCTTTCAGAAGTAGAATACAAAATGTAGAAGGTAATTAATTTATTAGCAATAAATTAATTGATGATTCTTCAAAAAAAAAAAAAAAAAAAAAAAAAAAAAGAAAAAAAAAACAAAAAAATGTATAAATGTATAATGTGATATTTAATAAGTATAAATATATAATGTTTTAAAAATATTTACTAGAACTTGAAGATAAGGACAAAAGTACTAAGTTGCTGAATACACCAAACAAAATTACTACTGAACCGGAGGTAGTATTAAGAAGAACACACAGTTTTGAGACAGACGAGAAGTAAGTTCATTATTATATTGCTGTTATTTTAATATATATATATATTTTGTTTTTTTTTTTTGTTTTTTTTTTTTTTTTCTTTTTTTTTCTTTTTTTCTTTTTTTCTTTTTTATATTGCCTATATTTTACTAGCTTCATATATAGTAACACTGTGTGATCTGCGTTGATGCTTTTTTTGTTATTTGAAGGCTCCTCTGGTTGTTCATCATAAAATCTATGTTAACATGCTTATGTTGGTTTTTGCAAAGTATGTTGTAGGATTATGCTATAATGCCGACTTATGCTTATATGTAAAGTCCCAAATGTCTAATATATTCACATACAGAGTATTGTACTGCACATAGAGATTCAACAACTCAAATTAGCAGATTACAAGTACAGTTTTGTACCTTAATTTTATATCATTAAAGTAAAATATATGCTATAATTTGAGAAAGGTATATATATTTTATTCTGAAATATACTTTTAATTCTTTAACTTAAATTAATTTCTTAAATTCTTAAACTTTAAATTTCATTTAGAATAATTATAATTTACAATTTTAATGTCTTCAGAAGAGTCTTTAGTTATATCGTTAATATTTTGTAAAATAATTTAAATTTTATGCTCATGTTAATTAGTGTTCAATATACAGGATATTGCATTTAAAACATTTCGATATTTTTTTTTGCTTTTGAATAATTTTTCCATAAAACTATCAATGGTGCAAAAGTGTTGTAGAACAAAAAAGATGCAAAACGATAATAGAACATCATTTTTATAAATTGTTAGATGGATCATTGCTAATAATTTGTTTACATTCAAAAGCAATAAAAATCTCGTAAGCGTTTTGTTTTTAGTGCCCTGTCTTGTATATAGACAATTAGTGTAGCAAATGCATGGCACGATGCATGTTATGCAGGTTCTATGAGCAGTACTTGGCATTACACGCTCGTATCAAGGCATCTTCCTGCCCTACTCTCCATCGTTGTAACGCAGTTTCTCCTACTCATACCAATGCTACAACACGTTCTGCATCTCTGCGCGAAACACACAGGTACAAATGCATGTTTCATAACTGATTTTCATAATATTTATCACAATATTAATTATTCTATGTATATCACATATCACAAATAAGATTATAATATCAGTAAATAAATTTTATTCTTTTGAACCACATCATATTATGATGCACAATCTCTAGATATATTCATTATATTCATATAATATACAGAATGATAAGCATAATAATAAGTTAAATAATTAATAACAATTTAATGTATATTATTTTATTCTTTGATATTTTTGGCATATATTTTAAATTTTCTATAGACCACTATAAATATTTGTATCTGTATATTTGAACATTTTTATACTAAAGTTGTTATTATTATGCTTCTTTTATGCTTGGTGATGGTTTCAATAATTTCTTTGCTTTATATTTTATTTGTCTTAAAAGCAATATGAAAAATATATCAAAATTAATTAATTACAATTAAACAATACATAAAGTATATACTACAAAGATGATTTTATTATTAGAAATTATTTATAATTATTAAAATTGAGAATTCATTTTTATGCATTATTTTACAATAATTATAATTATTTTCTTTTGTTACTATATTTCATTCTATACTATTTTTTTTTTCTTTTTTTTTTATTTTTTTTTTTTTTTCTTTTGGATTTAGAAGGAAAGAAATCAAATTAAATTTGGAATTATCAAGAACGCCACAGGGAAGCAATACACTTTCACCAACATCTCCATCTAAAACATCACCACTAAGTGCACTGCCAACTACAACCATTACAACTGCCAATACAATGACAACGACAATTGCTACTAGTCCTGTTCCTGTGAATCAGATACGCAGGTAATTATTTTCTTGTTCTTATTAATGCAGGTGATAGTGACAAGAAATATAATTTTGGAATAAATGGAGAAAATGATTAATTATAAGATAGATAAGAAATTTTTCATAGAGAACAAATTTCCTCATGTAATACGGTTGTATCATATTGGAACAATTGGTTAAGTTATCGTGACTGAAATTATAATAATGCTCGCGTCATGCATTATAATATCGTTTAATATGACTGGGTAGTGTTCAACCAACGGAAGCTACATCTACACTTCTATCGAGTGCAAACAATACTGTACCAGTATCTGGAACTCCCACTACACCTGGAGGGAGCAAGCTAAGTCCAGGAAATATCTTCAAGAATTTCTTCAAGTGGGTACCTAATGTTTGACCTGAGAGGAATTCTCTGGAGAAGTGTGATCTTGCGTATCTTAAGATGTCTATACGCACAAGATTAATTTACTGACAATAGCATGGATCTTTGCTTTGCAGTGTGATTAGCTTTTTCAGTTGCATTATATATTTTGAATTCTTTCTCGTCCAGATGATTATAGCGGTATAAAAAAATTTAGAATCATTTATAATGAATAGATCGAAGATGATTGATTGATAAAAATAAGTAATTTTTCAAATTCTGATTAACAAAAGTACAATGATGTATTTTGACAAGTATTTTGATATAAGAATCAAGCTATAAACATACAAACACTTGGTTTTGTTTATTAACTCAAAAACTTATTACTCAATTTTTTTTTTTCTATTAAACCATTTTTTTTTTTTCTTTTTTTTTTTTTTTTTTTTTTTTTTCTTTTTCTTTTTTTTTTTTTTTTTTTTCTTTTTTTTTTTTTTTTTCTTTTTTTGTGATACCTTATCCATGTCTCCTATATCTATACATACTCCTTTTATCTATTTTGTATAAATTTATAAATTTCTTTTATGAACTTCATACAAACTGAAAGTCATTTACAAAATAAAATTCTTTATAAAAATAGGTATTAATTTGCAGCAGCAGAAATTCTTTATCATCGAAAAGTTTTGCAATGGGAGCCACATTATATATTGGATTATACACGGACACTATGTTGCTTGCACATTATTTTTAAAACAATGCTTAAATGATTATAAAATTGTGACCTTTATAATATAGTACTTTTATTATATAAATATCATAATAGTTTTGGTTTCTATGTTATATACAAGCAAATAGTAAATAAATGAATATTTTATTATTTTTTAGTTTATACGTATTGCGTTGGCGCGCACATGCATATATATTACATCATATATATGTTTCTTTCTCTTCAGATCCTTTGTCCCACCTGTTCGTGATGAAGAAAGTGAAACACAAAGAAAAGCACACGCGAAGAGAGTACGAGAAACTCGGCGTTCGACTCAGGGAGTAACATTAGATGAAATCAAAAGTGCAGAACAACTTGTAAAGAAAAAACAACAAAACAACGAAGTGCCCAGTTTGACAGCACCTTCTCCGCAGGTAATAATACATCTTCATTTTCCATATTGCAACAATATTATGTTTTTCCGTTTTAAAAATATCAAAGAAGAGAAATGATTAAATTTATAGTTCCCTTTCCATATCTAGGAATGAAGAGGTTCATCCTTTTTATCATTTTTGTATTGTTAACATAGCAATGCTCCTCCGCCAAGGCCATAAGAAAAAGGCCATTAATAGCTTTTAAAATGACAAAACTGATATTATGCTTTCTAGTTTTTCCCTTTTTTTTTAAATTTAGAACCAAACACCAGATAAACTGACACAGTTGAGATATATTCCACTTTTACTTACCACTCTACATGTATGCGTCAATAGCTTCCGCATAACAAAAGTCTACATATATGATTTTATTCATATTTTTTTTAAACCAAGCAGCCTGCAGCTTCTGTCAGCAATACAGCCTCAATCACAGCTACAATAACAACAGCAACTCCTACCACAGTGACTGCAAATAAACCTTCTGAAGAATCTAATTTGCCTGAAAGGCGACCTTCTTGGAGACTCAGGGTAGATAATGGAAGCAAGGTCGGTGATACCCATAATCTTCAAGTATATACACTTAAAAATCCGCAATGCAGCAGTTTGTGTTCATGGATATTACATATCATTGGTTGGAATTACAACTAATCAATCGATTGTTATAATAGTAGACACTGACTGATAGAATTATATATTTGCTTGTATATTCACAGACTAGGCAAACACATTGCATTGATTTTCTCCAAATTAAATTTTCGAATGCACATAATTTATATTTATAGTTGTACGTACGAGCGTACATGCCTGAATTTTTTTATTTATTTTTTAAAGGCTTATACAGTTTATATTATTTTTTATTATGTTTATAATTTTATAATGCAAATTGAATGCTATGTTGGAAAGAAGAAAAAACATGCAGTGTTAGTGTGATTAAAAAGCATGTTCACGTACTATGATGAATAACATTTAAAGAATGTTGATTTATGACTTACAAGTGAACAAAATTTGTGAACTAAATTACTATTGATATTTATTTATTTTTATCTATTACTTTATTGCCTTATAAGATTGCTATAAAAATCCCATGTGCAATTTATTTTTATTCAAGTTATAATGCACAAATGTCCAATTTACATTAATATTATATAAAATTAGAGTATATTAATAGATAGATTCATTAGGGAATACATTAACAAAAAAAAAAAAAATAAAATAAAAAAAAAAAGAAAGAAAGAAAGAAAGAAAAGAAAAAAAAAGAAAAAAGAAGAGAAAAGAATGATGCGAGCTTATTGCTGATATATTAATTTATAGCTACATGGGAAGGATTACATTTAAAGATGTGTTTGTAGAAAATGCATGAAGAAAGAAGTATTTTTGTTTTTTGTAAGATGGTATCTTTTTTTTTTTTTTTATTGTATATCTTACCTTTATTTTCCATATTTAAAACTTTGGCTTTCACTATATTCTCAAGTAGATAGAATTGTGTATATAATAAAAATATGTAAATGATGTAAATATAACTAATATCTGCATAATTTGTACTTATGTTCAGTCTTATCAAGAAAATTAAACTGGTTTTACTATCATGCCGATCTGCTTTATTTTGCACCCATTACTTGCACTATTGAAAAAAGATTGATAAATAAGAATTAATTTGTAAATATTCAAAAGTTAAATATATTATTCAGTTTCAGTTAGAGGATGCAAATAACAGGTCACCTGACATTACATCTACTTATATGAGAAGGCCATCCGGTGGAACTGGTATACCCAGACCATCATCTGCACCTGTGGAAACGATCACGCCAAGTCCTGCAGAAACTACTGTAACATTACCACTTCGACGATCATTAAAACCATCTGAAGACAAAGGTAAATACTTGCAAAGTATCATTTATATCACATTCGTATCCAAAAGATGTAATACTCATAAAACTTGATTTCATATTTTCATCGATGTAAGATTTAATATGGTACTTGATTAATCCTTGCTAGTTTTTCATCTATTTTTATAATCTAATAATAAAATTTCTAAATTACAAATGATTATAATTCATTATAATTATAAAAATCATATTTATTATAGAACAAGATAAAGAAAATGATAGCAGAAATGCACAAGCTACTCAAGCAGTTATACAAAGGAGAAGGAGGCCTAAAAGACGTTCTACGGGTGTTGTTCATGTTGATATGGATGTTAGTAATATTATTATTTTTTTTCTTTTTTTTTTTTTTTTTTTTTTTTAAGTATTAATATGCACGTATTAAATGCAGATATATTAACATAAAAAAATATGCAAATATTAATATAACATAATTTATAATAATTTTTTCTATTATATGTAAATGTGTTTATGTGCTTATGATTTCTATTTAAAAGTCTACAAATGAGATCGATAATATGTGTATGTATTTATTTACAGGAAATAGATCCTGAGAAACAAGACGTATCTGCTGGTGGTGATTTTGAGGATACTAAAGTGAATCACAGTGAGGTACGTAACAAAATATTTGCATAAATATTCATAGTAATTTCTTATTTGTGTGTATTATTGTAGATAATGTTATGCCTCGTAGAAGCTTTGTCCTATTTTTAGATTAGTTTCTGGGAAGATTAAACTCTAATTCACGTTTGCTTGGATAAAAATAGTTTTCTCATATTTATAGAGAAAACTATTTTTTATTATAATATATTAATATATTATAATCTTTTAACTTTACCTAATACTATGATATAATTAATAAATAAATTCAATTTAGTTAAATTTTTATTTAAATTTAAAAATAAAATTTTAATATATAGTTATATATATGCAGTTTTTATTTAAAAAATGTCATAAAAATAATACAATTTAGAAAAGTAATATTGAACAGTTTACATTTATATCTTAGACAGTGTTGAAAAGGGAAATGGTCATAAGTATGCTTTGGTTGTTGTTTCTAAAAATAGATCATTGACATTTGAAACTTGATGTGTCTTTGACATTTAAGCTCACCATAAAAAGTAGAATGAATTAATTATAGGAGAATTATAGGAGTTTACCATTAGATATAAAGGAAAAATAATAAAAAAAATTTATCAAAAGAATATACATACAATATATTTTTTAATAGAACATTTATGAGAAAAATGAAGAATACATTAAATGGTTTAATTTTTATTTTTGCTATACTTCGATAAATCTCATTTGTTAATTTAGAACATGAGTTATAACCAATTATATTCTTGAGAAATCTAATGCAATATAATACGTTTTCGAAGTCTCTTCAAATAATACTGTGTAGTTGACCAGAAACACACAACCTTGACATGAGTATGGGTATCTGCATGTGTTCCATAAATAGATCACAGAAGCAACACAGTGGAGTAAACTGGCTGATGACTTGAGTTCCACTACCCAGTCTCCGTCAGTCAAACTCTTGCTGTCAGTAAAAGTAGACTGTTCTCTTCTAGTAATATTTTTAAATAATTTGATTTTTGTCATAGATTGCGTACAATGTTGTGATAGTGTTAATTTTAGATCATCTAAAATATAATACGTATATATTTTATTACGAAAATGTCTTCATATAGAAAAAGAACACAAGGAAAGCCTACAACAGCTGCAGGTTTAAGAGCTCAAGCATCAGCAAATGGAAGTTCCATTTTTGGAAATAGACCGCGGAGTGTACCTACATTATTTTCTTTGAATCAAAATAGTTATGCAACCTTGTTAGGGATTAGTAATGTTAATTCATATAGTACTCCAAGCTTTTTAAATAAAAATACAAAGAATAGTGGATCTTTTAGAAAAAATCCGTATTCCAATTCTACAAACAGTTTAAATTATCAAAATTCATTCACAACATACGGTGGAACATCTTCAGGATATGGCGGTGTTATTTTGCCATCTCATTCATCAAATAGCTCTCTGAATCTTGCAACGCCATCTTCTAGTTATAGTTATATGAATTTAAGTCCAAACAATCATTCGTCGTTGCAAAGAACTGAGAGTTTTAACAAAACAAAATTGAAATCAAACGCTAGTCTGAGTTCTAGAAGTGCCAGCCTGCAAAGTTTAACCAGTTCTGAAGGATACGCAGTAAGAAACATACAATATGCGATAGAACTGAACATTATTTCTTATCTATATAATTTTTCAATTTAAAAATTTATTCGATTGTATTAATGAAATGTTTATATAATTTGTTTCAGAGTGGAAATGATAGACCTGGGAGGTCGAATAGACTAGGTTCTGTATCATCAATATCATCTGAAATATCTTCAGCTTCAACAAGAATCAAATCTACGACTTCAGAAAATGGTGAAATTGACTATAAAAAATTATATGAAGAATCTCAAGCAGAAAATGAAAGACTTAGAGAAAAACTTAAGCGATCAGATGAACAATTGAAAGAAGTTAGAAGTTTATTAGATAAAGCACAGAATTCCCAGAACAAGTCTGTTTTATCTGAGGCAGAAAAAAGGGAAAGGAGGGCCATGGAGAGAAAGTTATCAGAAATGGAAGAAGAATTAAAGGTATGACTGTTGATGATAAGTTAAGAATATTTATATTCTTAGGATGTGCGCGCGCGCGCGCGCGCGCTCGCGTTATCCGTATTATAAAAGAGATTTGAATTTGAAGGAATCACATTTGACTTTTTTTTTTTTTTTTAATCTTAAGATTGTAAGTGATCAAATTACAAAATTATTTTTTTCCATCTTAATTCTAGTTTATTCGTCAACGACATTATTCATATACCTGTAATTACGTGTTTCCTTAGATTGCACGTTAAAATTTTTCAGTTGTTTTGATTGCCACTGCTGAACGCAGCAAAAATGCATTTTATCAATCTATTTATTGTTGATTCAGGAACTGTAAGCTTTAGCGCATTGCTTTTTTCTTTATTTTTGCCATCTTTTGGCGCTTACCTCTTTTGTATTTTATTTCTTTATTACGATTTATGCTTGGTTTTATCACACGTAGTGAAATAATTTTATTGGCACGGTTTTTTCTTTCTTTTTTCTTTCGTTTTTACTCTATTGTTTCGTGATTTCCATTATGCTTTTGAGCCATAGGGTGCTCAAATTAGAGGATATATAATTTATAAAATAGATCACTCATGTGGTTCTGGTTAATGGGGCTTTTATCAAACGATCGGATTCGGGCTAATCGTTTCACTGTTTACAGCAATTACAAAAGCTCAAAGCTGAAAATGAGAGATTGAAAGCCGAAAATCGGGCACTTACCCGCGTCGTATCCAAACTCACCAATACTACTAAATAGGTAAAGGACATGACAGCATTTGCGTTAACATATATCGTACTTCACGTACAACTTAATTAATTCATTAATTACAACTTTATGTTCTGATTTGCAACATTAAAACTCTGAAACGATATTGCTCACTCACTTATATATATTTAGCTTTGCAAACATTTTAAACCTTGTTTAGTTATTGTCACTAGCACGATAATCATGTTATTTCAACACATTTACAGAAAACATTAGGAATATCTTCATCTTCTTACAAAAATTCTATAACTTTTTTAGAAATACATGTTTACATATCAGCAGAATCAAACTTTCATTTTGACCGCCTTCTACTGTGATAACGCTTATCTATACTTTATCATTTATATAATATTATATAATACTTTCACTACTTTTATTTAACAGAAATAATTTCAACTTTTGTACATTATACCATTGTAACTTTTACATTAATTGTGTTATGCATGGTATGCAAATTAAGGGTCATATATATTTTGATAAAACGATAACAACATTTATCTTTAATATATCAGTAAGTATTAAAAAGTAGGTTTCTTTCTCTCTCTCTCTCTCTCTCTCTCTCTCTCTCTCTCTCTCTCTTTATATATATAGATATATTAGTTGATATTATTATTATTATTATTATTATTATTATTATTATTATTATTATGACAAGACAATCTTTTAGAAGTAGTCCATTTTTAATACTGTAGTTGATATAATTAAAAATATGCTTTATATATTATTTTTATATTATATCCTATACACAGATAAAATTAATAGTTATCATGATAGATTTATATATATAGACATAAAATGAATCCATTTTTTTATTTATCTGTAATTCTATATATCTCAAATATCACTTTATTATTCATTTTAAATATTTCAGATATATAAAGTTATATATTTCTTCCTGCAGTTTTTTCATTGAACAACACAATAATTAATTTAAATATTGGATTACTTTATGGATTTGATAATGATACTATGAAGTTATTCAGATAAAAGTAACGAAGAAGAGAAAATAATTTCGTTTTAGTATGATAAGTAAATATTAATAGAATCAATTTTTGAAGAAGTGTATAGTTAGCAGTATCGATTCTTATAAAATTAAGTGTGTATTCTTCATGTCCTTACAAAAATTAGTTTAGCAGTATCGGAAAAAAGAATTCACAATAAAATTTTAGGTTATTATTTTTCTTTCTAATTGTAAAACAAAAGCAATACGCGCGCACATAATACACACAGACACGTGCGTGTGCGTGTGTGTCTGTGTGTTATACAATTCTTATAAATTGAAAATCATATTTTTATTTTCGTATTTTATTTTCTTAATATATTTTCTTCTAACTGTTCATTTGCATAAAATTAATGTGGAGAAGAGCTAATCTGGGCACGTCATTTAATTTAATTTTAAGTAGAAAATTGTTAATATAGAACATTCATTAAGCTTTAAATAATAATTCTCGATAAATTTAGGTAGGTATCTGAAACTTATTTTGATTCATTTTTATTAAAATATGTGTGTATATCATTTCTTTTATCCGATTCATAGTAACATTGTCCATATTCATATAATGATGGTGAGGATGATGATGGTGATGATGACGATGATGGTGGTGATGATGATGATATTTCTGTTAACATATACACATTGAATTTTTTTACAGGTTATGGATCAGTTAAAATGTGAAAACCAGAGGCTAAAGGATGAAAATGGTGCCTTGATCAGAGTGATCAGTAAATTATCCAAATAACTTCAGTGCTCCCATGTTAAAAGCAACATGAATCCTTTTTAGTTGTGCTGCTCCTGCATTGATCGAATTCTTTTAAATGGTACAACATATTCATTATATTAATATTCTTATAATGTATATTGTATCATCATATTATTGATGAATTTATTCTTGTGCTAGAAACTTAATTTATTATAAGTAATATCAGTTATTCGCGTGGCTGTGCCAAGAGCGACAATGTTTTGCTCCTATTCCTACGATCTTATATATATTTGATCATAAAGCAAATTTAGAATTTTTATTATCTTAAATTTTCTTCTTTCAGTCAAAGATAAATTTCTTAGATCATGATAGTGCCAATACTACATGAAAAACAGATTGAACTTTATTCAATCCGTATGTAAATCCATTCTTTTATTATAACAACAATTTTAATTAATCATGCTGTTGATGTTGACTCTTTCTAAGCACATTTTGTAAATATATAGTAACTTGTGCGAAACGTTCTACCCTATGGGATACAGATACATATACATATACATATATACATAATTAAAGTAGAGTTTACTATTTATATATTATCTTTCTGACATTCGTCCTTAAAAATCTATAAGTTACAATTGCCATGGCATTTTATAAAATACATAGAACAAAGTGAGAAAGCTGTGGGATTAAGGAGATGATTTTCACAGTACTAAAGTGGCCTTTTTCTAAAGACTGTCTTTTTAAATCTTTTATCATCATAATTTTTTTTCTATTGAACGTTTCAATTATCATAGTGACAACTTTTTAATGCTATTTTGCTGCTTGTTTCTAATAATAATGCAGCAGATGTCACGTTGGAATAAAATTAATATGCTGTCTTATATTTCTCCAAAGTATTATGTGCATAGCATTAATGCATATAAACATTTGGAATTTTATTAAAAATTGTTAATTTTAACGAATTTACTAATACATATATCAGATAGATTGAGCATATTTTTGCAATAGCGTTCGTGAAAAAGAGTATTAACTTTGCATCTGATTAGGTTTGTAAACCGTATTCATAGGCATGGCATTTTTTCAGCAGCAGCAGCAGCAGCAGCAGCAGCAACAGTTCTTTATATAAACTTTTACAGAAATGATACAGTTTAGACATATGTCTAATTTTGATGTACTGAGAAAAATGTCTCGTTAATGAATACGGCTCTACATATTTATAAGTAATTGAAAGAAAAAGATATCGTACAAGTGACATTGTGTTTTTTAACAATTTTATTGTAAACGATTGTAAAAAGATATATGGAGGTAGTTGTTTCATAATGAAGTTTATTATAAAATAACACTCTTGTGTAAGTGTTTAGTATATAGATATGTTTTCTGTATTATATAATAGTGATATGTATGTGCTTATTGTATTATATAGTTTTAAAGTGTTCACATGGAAAAAAAAAACAAAACAAAAAAAAACAAAAAAACAAAAAAGTTCTTATATAAATACGAATTTATGTGTAGGATCTGTGAAAAAAGAAAAAAAAAAAAAATAGATTATAACCGAACAATTGGACAAAAAATTAAATAGGAACCATTTGCTTTTTAAGCATCAGTTCTGTAGATATTAAAATTTTTAACTTCAAATTTTTTTAAATAATTGATTTATTCAACAAAGTTTTCTTATATGTATAATATAATATTCTCTATTGTATAGTTATAATCACTGTATAATAGCTGATGCTATAATTTACAATATGCAGGACGATCTTTATCAAATATATCTTATATTATTGTTTACATGAGTAGTATTTTAATACGACGTATTTTTAGTAGTATTACAGATGAATAATAAAGAACTAGATACTATTTTAGCCAGTGTAATCAATCAAGACGATATTATTATTCATTTTTATTATATCAGTATTTATAAAATTAGAAGAACAATTCGTATTTGGTTTTCAGAACTAAATTGTCTTTTTATAAAAATATCTTTTATATTTCATAGCTTTATTTGCTATTTAATACAAAAGTAAATATACGAGTCATGTGTATATATGTGAAATATTCAAGATGTTAACATGTATTATAATCATTTTCTTCTCATGAATGCTATTCATAATTTGATAAAGATTGTTATCTGCTTTTACCTTCCATGATATACTAATAGACATGTCACATTCTCAGGCATAGGAAATGCTTATAATAACGAAGATTTATAGAATGCCATGCGATGTGTCTATATTTTATTTAATGATTATAAATATTAAGAATAAACCTATTACGATTCTGGCAACACGTTTATAGTTGCAAAAGGGGACTGATAATTCTAGTCTCCAATTTGTAATATCAGAATTATTTATTTCCTATTTGATTTTGTACTTGTGACACTGCAATTTATAGAGAATTATGTGCAAAAAGTTTATCATGATGTTTTATATAATATTTTGGATATAATAATATGTAAATATGTTAGAAAAAACAGCTTTTTAAAGGAATCATAAAAGTTCTTTATATATATATATACATGTATATAAAATATATATATATATATTATAAAGTAGTGTGACCAAAAAAATATATTAAAATTAAAATGATCAATCAAAATAATATGCAATATTATATATATATAATTATATATATATATATATATCAGGTAAGTTCATAAATGTATACATCTTTCTTAGGAATCTAATAATCGGCCCATAATTAACACTACTTTATTCATGTCAGCACATTCATTTGTACTTTCAGCTACTTTTCGTAACAATGTTTTAAATACTTTCCGTTTCCCAGTTTTATACTTTTTTGCGATTTTTGGATTTTCTTCAATAATTCTGTTACATATAATTTCTAGTTCGCTTTCATCACTTATTAATATCCAGTTGTTCTCTTTAATAATCTATATGTAATAAATAGATACGAAATGATTATAACATTTAATTCTAACATAATATGTATATATTACATGTAAATAAGATTAATCTTACCTGACTGGGATTTTTATCCGATTTAACACTTAAATAATGTAATACTTTTATTGCTATTGCCACATTAACTTGTTTTGATTGGTACAAATCAAGCAATTCTGAAATATTTTCTACGTTATTCTTGCTAAAAAAAATTGAATCAATTAATATTTTGGATAAAAATTTGCATCATTGATATTATAAATCCACTAATGATTTGAATGTATGATAAACTTACCAATAATCAAAATTTAAATCATTTGTATTTAAAAATAATTGTAAAGTATTTATGATGAAATTTGCTGTCATGTTTGGATCAAGATTTTTGTTTCTTTCAATTATATCAAAAAATAATTGCAAAAATTTTAATTCATTCTAAAATAAAATATAGAAGTGAATGATATTATGATCATTGGAAATTCATCTTTTCAAATTAATGACATTAAAACTAACACCTATTTGGAAAATTAAACGATCCTTGAGATCATATATTTCTTTCAACTTTCTGCGTTTTTCATGTGGTAATTCAGGTAATTGTTCTCTTAATGTAGCGACATCTACTAAATTATATTTATTTTCAGTATTATCGAGGCATATTCGTAGAGGAAGAAGATCTGTCTCAGGCATGAACCGATAATCCTAGAAATAATAAAATAAAGATTCTTGAACTATCTTTTTAAAATATTTAACATCAGAAGTTAATTGACTTTAAGAATAAAATTTAATGTATCGACATATATTATTATACCTGTTTTTCCTCTTTCTCTCGTAATGGAATTGTTTTCTTGTTTACACTATCCCATGCCCTGGTTTCATTAAAAACTAACTGTCCACTTTCTAGAATTGAAATCTGCCGATTTATCTCATATTTTATGGCCGAGGCAACAGCACGTACGTGTGCAATATTTTTTAATTCCGTACGAACACCTAAATTATCATCATTACTTACGGAAACATTTGCATCAATTCTGAATGCTCCTTCTATAATGTTATGTTAAAATTATAAATCTATATACAACATTATATTTATATACAAAAAAAAAAAAAAAAAAATTATATATATTTGTAGACGGACCTTCCATTTTACATGAGCAAGTGCCCAATATTTTAAAAATGTTCACAAGTTCTTTTACAGCAGCTGCTGCTTCCTCTCCGTTGCTTAAATCTGGTTCAAAAACCAATTCCATTAATGGTACACCTGCACGATTTAGATCTATGAGATTCCTATCATAACAGACATATATGAACTCTGCAATATATTAATATTATAATTGGAAAGTTAATAAAACAAAAAAAAACAAAAAAAAAAAAAAAAAAAAAAAAAAAAAAAAAAAAAAAAAAAAAAAAAAAAACAATAATGAGACACTACAATAGATTACATAAATAATAATTAATAACTCTTAAAATGACTTATGCGATTAAAGTAATTTTTTTACCTTCCAATGGATTCATCATGAAAACTTCGCCCACTATCTTGTTCCAATTGTATTTGTTTTATTTTCGACGTTTTTACGTACAGTTCTCCATGTGCATCTGGATCCTCCACTAAGAAACATAATTTGCCATTAATAGCCAATGGTTGTTTGGATTGCGTAATTTGATATCCAGCCTATATTTGTAAAATATTACATACAATGCATTCATATACATATATATTTATTATTAAAGAAATAGTTAACATACCGGTAAATCTGCATAAAAGTAATGTTTTCTTTCAAATACTGAAATCTCATTTAATGTACAAGATAACGCTAAGGCAGTGCTAATACCTGCTTCAACACATTTTCGATTAAGCACCTATAATAATTTATTTCGTAAATTTATTTTTATAAATAAAAATGATTCTAAATTTACCGGCATTGTCCCTGGAGTTGCGCAATCGAAATAAGATACAGCAGAATTAATAGGCTTTTGAAACATCGTAGAAGCAGAAGAAAACAATTTCGAATTTGTTGTTATTTGTGCATGAATTTCTAAGCCAATAGTAGGTTTCCATTTCTTCCTAAAATATGATAATAATAATAATAATAATAGTAATAATAATAATAATAATAATTAATAAAAATACCGTAAATAAAGGAAATTAATATATTATGATATTGTTATTTTAAGAATAACATTTGAAGCAGGAGAAGAGTAATTGTTTATACTCAGTTTTGTGTTCTTGCGTTGATAAATATATTCGTGGAAATCGAATGATTGTATTTTGATGACATTTCGTTGATATTTGACAAGATTTAAAAGTTATAATCATTTTTAATTTTTTTCAAAAAGGACAACGATGCGAAGACCGATCACGTCTTATAACTGAAGTTGGCCGAATTTGAGACATCGATTAGTTAATGTCGAAACATCGATTAATTATTGAAATTATCGCCGAAACTTCAAGCGAGTTAAAATGGAAGCAATTCGAACGAGATTACGATATATCAATATGCAATCAGCTTATAAAAAGGTTCTTGCATAAAATATGAAGACATTTATTTAAAAGCACAAAATATAGCTACTTTTATATAAATGTCTTGCAAAAATCATTGATCGTTGGTTAAAAAAAAACAAACTTCTTTCAGTCTCATGGACAAACTTTAAAAACATTTTGTATATTATTAATTTACATATATATTTCTTTAAGTTAAAATTTGTTGTCTGTAATATTTAGAAATTCTTAACTCCTTTAAAATATTCTCTGATTCATATATTAAATAGTCGGTCTCGTATAAAAATATACGAATAGAGAAACGAAGAAGAAGAGAAAAAGAAGGGGATAAGAACGAGAGAAGAAATAAAAATGAATAAAAATGGGAGAACTCGAGGAAAAAAAAACATTCGAAGGAGTTGGCGCTGATGTTGTAGTCTGACAATAGTGGGCAGTACAGTAGGACTTAAGACTAGACAGGATGTGGATGAGTTACGTGTGTTCAGAAATTGTTTAGACACGGTTTTAACTTTTTTGAGTTAACTATCGATAAGGTAGTAATTTGTCAATATTCAGATCTTAATAACGCAAATTTATGCATTCGGCTGCTGTCATTTACGATCATAAAACTAATATTGCGACGATGATTAATAATAGACCGTCTTTAATATTCAACTGAGATAGCATTATTAAAAATCTCGGTAATCAACAGATTTTTTTTTAAATGTAACGTAATCTTTAATGCTAGAACGAGCTGTGATACTTAATTATTATGAGATTCGATAGTTAAAATCATTTTTCATTTGACATAATGTATAGAAGAACGTAAGGTAACAATAAATTTAATGATACGTGGAAATAATTTATAATAGAGAATGTTCTAATGTTACTGGAATGATCATCGGTGTTTTGTGTCAGATATTTGACGACGTCAAATTTCCGAATAAATAAAAGTTTGACTTTTTGATTAATAATTGATAGGTTCAAGCAGAAAATGACAGAGAGCTTGATAAATGAATGGTTGGCAGATTGTGGAGAAATATCACCTTCTAAACTTCATACTTTTGCTACTACATTATCGCAAGACAATGAAATAGTTAGAGCACTTTATGTATTGCTCGAAGAGCGCAGCAAATATAGCCAGGTATTTTCATCTTATTTTCAGTTAAAAATTAAAGCTTTTTTATTCTTCATCTTATTCATATCATTTCATTCAATGAAAAATAACTATCATACTTACTTTTTTATTTCAGCTTGTAGATACAGTTTGTAATCAACTATTTGATTTCTATCGTTCCCAAGAGATAGAACTCAGAAGATTTACTTTGCAATTTTTACCTACACTAATATTTATTTATCTAAATTCTGCTGCCCATGGTGATATTAAGGTAATAATATTGTATTATTAAGTTTACATTTTTAATTATTATCTCCAATATAGGAAGCATAGAGTGATGGGTGCTTTTTTTTTCTTTTTCTTTTTTTTTTTTTTTTTTTTTTCCCCACAAGATCAAAGTACAGAAATAAGATGTAGGAAAGTATTACATAATATAGATCAGATGTAATCTGTATTCTAAAGATGCATAGAACATGACATGTAACTCGCTTAATTGCAGCATTTCTAACTCGTATGAGAATAAATATTCATTATCGCAAAGCTAGAGCTATTATAAATGATAGCAAGTAAAATGTGCTTGTTTAGAAAATGATACACTTCTATTTCAATTACATATATGTATATAATTAATTAGTTGCGTAAAAATTTATCTAACTAAAATTATTATTAGCTTGCAAGGATAGACATATTAAAGATCTTTATGTTGTTCCATTTCTATTGTCTTTCCTAACTATTTTATACTTATAAATAATTTGTTGCTATATTTAATAGAATTGCCGCACAGTTGAAACTCTTCTAATTGGGTTATATAATCTTGAGGTAGTGGATAAATCTGGACAGCAAAAGGCAGTTTCTTTTCGATTACCATCCCTTGCTATGTTATCCATATATCACGAGGTATACAAATTTTGTCTTCTTCTAAAACTATATTATACAGTAAAGTCTGAATAACATTATTATTAATAGAAAATATAAGATGGAATATAGTTATTGCATTGGAAATAAATTTATAGATACATTAATAGTAACTTTAAAATGTGAAAAGTATATAGTAATATATCAAAATGAATGTACTTATATATAAATTTTATGTTGAGTAGCCAGCAAGCTTGACACCGGCTTCCTTAACCGAAAGTGCAGTGCGCCGTTTCGAAGAATGCAATACAAAACTTGTTAGTTGGGGTCCTTTACGTCAAGTAGAAACACTGAATGCTCAAAATAGATTAAAAGTGATGACTGCACTACTTTTTATTTATAACCAACAACTGGGTTATATAAATAAGTTTGCTTTGGAGCAATTGTGCAAAGTTGCAACAAAGTAAGCTTGATTAATAAGATTCTAAATCTAAAGTAACTATCAGCTTGAGTATTATTTAATTGGAGCTGTTATGAAGATATAATTATTAATTAATTAATCACTAATTGTACGTTGTCGCAGGCTTGTCACTCAAGGTTTCACAAAACCAGGACATCATCAACGGTCTTCTTATGGCAGCGAATCTAGCTTTGTTCCAAGACTTTTGCCTCGCATACCTGTTTCGACTCAATTTCTTCTTGAGTTTCTACATGCAGTATATTTTGCAATGTATATATCCCATCTATTATGCGATTAAAACTTTTTTTATTATTTAATGTGAAAACACGTTATTAATCATTATATATTAAGCAATTTGTTATCATTAGGTACAATGATTGCTGGTATGTAGGGAATCAAGCTGTGGAGGATATACATAACAGAGCATGTTATGAAATGTACCCTGATGTAATGTTGGTTACAAATGCCATACGAAATTCTGCTAATTCTGGACCATCCGGTAATTATTTTCTTTTGTATAAGAAAATATTGTTTATTTAGTATTTTCATTAATGTCATAATATGTAATTAATTTTAGGTCAATCAAGTGATGGATCTATTGGTATTTGCGTTGCATTGACCTCTGTAACTGCAACTCCAACAATATCGAAATCTATGATTACAAATGCCTCTTTCCGCACGAAAAAATTACCAGGTATGTATATAAAAATTGTATTCCTTTTTTCGTACTTTGTATGGTAAAATTAATTGTTTAGAAGTCTAGAAATACAATTTTTTTGCTTTGTATTGCTTTGTACTATATAAGAAAAAGAAACATAACAATACTGTAACATGATGCGTTACACAAACGAATGATTATATAACAATTTCCAAGTAGTAATAATATTTTGTACAGATATTTATTATTATACTTTAATGTACAATATATTGTCAATTATTTGTGCATCATTCTAGAAAGAAATAACAGAGGAGATATTAATTCTCGTTCCTTTTCGTATTTCTATTTTATTTCAAAAATATTAAATAATTGAAAGTATATTGCACTTTAATTAACAAATAAGGGAAGTATAAACACAATAGTTGCAAATATATTTATTATATATCATATAAACATTACTATATAACAAATATAAATGTAAATATTATTAAAATTAGAAACGTAAATATTCGTAAATATAGGTATAATATAATGCAGAGGTAGAGGTGCATGATCGTTTCTTAAGAATTCAATCTTAAATATCTTTAATGTAATATAACACTGAATAAGTTAATAATAATAGTAGCACGTAGTGCTACTACGTTGAACAAGTAATTTTTCTTACACAAAAGAAATTTTATCAAATATACAATTATTACGAATCTCTGATCATACGTAATTAAACTTATAAAAATGTTTCTATTATATATAAACAAGTGAATTCAATGAATGTGCATTTGTTACACACATGTGTCATTAGATGATCTGGATGAAAAATTGTTTGCGGATGAGTTACACAGTACTGAAGTTGAGAAGCATCAACAACCAACAACGTCTGGATATAATAAACGCCGTAATTGGCTTTGGAAGCATGCTTTTTCCAATTCTCTCGATGAGGATGATATTGGGAAAACTCATTCTTCCACCTCTCTGGAAAGTTCCAGACGAGGAAGCACATGCAGCAATCAAAACTCACCAAACAGATCACCTTTTAAAAAGAGCAAAGACCAGCGAAAAGTTGCTGGAGATAGTATTGAAGATGGTATAAAACAAAGACAATGGAAAGAAACTACAGAAATATACGATTCGGTTTATAATGAAAATAAATTAAATCCCAGTACACATTTATATAGTGTATTAGAAGAGCAAGCTTTAGGAGAGGCTGTACAAGATTCGTCAGAAAGTTTGTATACAGGAAGCAGTACAACAGGCACTTTTTCTACTACCATTGCATTATCAACAAATATATGGTATTAAATATAAAGTTGCTGCAATCAAGGATCACTTAATCTTGCTGAAGTTGTTCACCAATCACGCGATTATAGTATTTAGTTTAATACGAGCACTAATCACCTCTAATAACTTATGCAATTATATATTATAATCATTTAAAAAATATTATCCACCACCAGTGATGGAATACAAGTACAAAGCACATGCTATGTCAAAAAACTGCATGCAGATATATATATATATATATATATATATATATATATAAAATATATAGTTTAATACACCTAAACCATTTGGTATATAGATTAAGACACACGAAATTCAATTATATATATATTCTTCTTCTCAGTTGCTTATTTGCTCACAAATTTGCTTAAATCTCATATTCCTATATTAAATACCTTATACGTACTTTAAAATACTATTTTATTAAGTACATTATATAAAAGTTTGGACGACATAAAATCTTTATTAGTTTGAATTTAATTATTTTTTATTTACGCAAATGGTCAAATTTATATTTAATACAACAAAAATTTTTTGCGTTTCTTCTGCAGATGACATACCGATTCAAGTTGTAAAGGAAGATTCCAGTGGAGAAGGCAAAGGTAATTTGGTCTCGATCACAGAAGAGCAAGAATCAATGGAACCAAATCGTGCTGGCTCAATGCGACAAGCAAAGGATCAAAAAGCTTCATCAAAAATGACTAATTTTCCAGTACTTGGAAAAAAACCTAAAGAAAGGGATGGAAAAACAACAAAGAACCTTCATAATGCAATATCCGATAAGGAAAAGAGACTCGGATCACAAAATACATCAAAAGAGAATATCAAAGGAAGTAGTTCAATGTTAAATAGTGAACAATCAGAAATTGATATAAATATTAATGGCTGTATGAATAGAAAGAAGAATAATAGTGTGGAAAATAATTCATTTGGAACTGAAAGTGTTACTTTAATGGATGGAGAACGACTTGGATTAAGTGGAGATACTGGAGACAACAACGTTAATATAGAAGCTTCTATCAACTTAAGGGCGCATAACGAATCAGAATCACTGACTTCTTCAATTCAGGTTAGCTCTGTTTAAACAAGTTAAAAACAATCTAGAACAAAAACAGTCAACAGAGAGAGTAGTGGGCTAAATTGGACATTTTCAACTGTCCTTATATATTGAAATACCACTTTAATAATTTGTGTGTGCTACTATAAACAATTTCTTTATTAGTATTAATACAACAATTAATTAAATATCTGTGAGAATATAAGTGAAAGATTTCAATAAATACAATACTACAAATTGTAAAATGCACAAGTTCAAATGGATTTCTTGTTAGAAAGAAACAGCCCACTACTAATTGATCTCTACAATTAGTTTAAAAATGGCGAAGGGAACAATGAATTAATGGTTTTTTTTTCTTTTTTTTTTTCTTTTTTTTTTTTCTTTTTTTTTTTTTTTTTTTTTTTCCTTCTTTTTTTTGTCTTCTTTTTTTTATTAATAAAACTGATAAACTCTGTCATTGTAACATACATATAATTTGTTTTCTACATACATGTTCTATTTGCTTCATGCTTTTTAATGTTTTAATGTCTCATTTATTTACTTAATTTATATGATATATATTGATTTTTCAATAGAACACTTAAAATTAAATATTATTTATAGAATAAGTTACTTTAATGTGCAGTAATGTTAATTGAAAGCAGAATTTATATTTTAATAAAAAAAATCTGTACTTTTGTGTTATTTTTTGATAATTAGCAATAGTAAAAGAATAAATATTCATGTAAGCAATATATAATGATTTATACACAAGTTGTAATTAGAATATTATTGAAAATTAATCTCTCAGAATATTATTGCATTTTATATTAATTATTATTGATTAAGTTACAAACGTTTTTCATTGAATATATTAGATAAATTGTTATAATAGGCAAGTTTTAAGATTTCATCTTTCTAAGGGAAACCAATCTTATTTAAATTATATTTAGTTCAAAATGGATTGTAGTACTTATTAATATGATCATATAATTTAAATTTATTATTTTTTGCTTTCTCATTTTTTCTTATAATGCCATTTTTATACATATGTATTAAATGTTATGTATCTACTCTTAATAGAAAATTGTCTTGATAAAATCAAAGTATCAAACGTGCTTTTCAATATCAAATGTTAACATTGTAATATTCAAAGTAGATTAATATATCATAAGTTATTAATAATTTATTTCTAATTCACTGCTTCATATTATTTGTTCTTAATTACTTTAAACTTATTCATTGATTCGAGACAATATGATGTAAAGTTTAATACTGATTAAATAATTGAACAAATGAATAATAAATGTAACAAAATTCGAGTTTTTCATACATACACAGCATTACTGTAGGAGAGTTCTGTATAATCTTAACTTTTTAGACTATGGTGTATTTTGGCTTTGTAATATCATTGCTACTGTATTTGTAAAGATTAATAATTTTTTATTTCATTATTTATAGTAGTTTTTTTTCATCAAAAAAAAAAAAAAAAAAAAAAAAAGAAAAGAAAAAAGAAAAAAGAAAAGAAAAAAAAGAAAATAAAAGAAAGAAAAAAAAGAAAAGAGAACAAAAGAAATAAGTGCTTTAACTCTTTAAGTGTTGTATACGTGTACAAAGGAAATGTTTTCATTAAATCCCTACAACAGATATAACACTTAAAGGGTTTTAGTTTGGGCTTAGAACTTTCGCCCCTATAAGACTGTATGCTGCATTATGTTATTAATAATAATGAAAATGTATTATCATATGGAAATATATTGTTGTTAACGAGTTATAGTATATTCACTATGAAATAATTTGACTCATAACTAGAAAAAACACTTGGATATGAGGTTTTACAGTTATCGACAAATATTTTTAAAATTCGGAAGAGATAGGTAGTAAAATATAAGTTAAAGAAATCAGTTATCTGTTTGACTTCGGTAAGAAGTCGGCAATATTACATGGAAGTCATATTCTACCATATGACATCGCCCTATCTATTGATTGAAGGATATTATATGATCGGATAAGAATTAAGACAAGAAAAAGGAAAAATGGAAAAAAAAAAAAAGAATTCCACTTATTATGGATAGTTAATTTTCTGCTATAAAGATACTTCGAAAAAAAACACAATGCTAAAATCATAAAACAAGATAATATATTCTATTGTCATCGTTTACAAAAATTAGAATTAAATTAAATATTTCGTAATATTTTTTACATAAATGATCTTTCTACTTAATTTATATAATATATTCTTTTTTTTTTTGCATTTGAAACATGTACAAAATATCCTACATGAAATGAATATATAAAAATGTATGGATATGTACACGTGGACACAAATTTAGATAAATATATGTAAATATTATTGAAAAAATTGGCAAGTCACTATTTTTTCATTTACTTTTACATATATTTGAGAATCTACATAATTTTATATTACTAAGAGAAACAAGACAAAAACTATTTCATCTTGTACATGTTAAGAGAGCAGTCAAAGAATTTTACCTTACGTATTAACTTTAATATACACTAGCAATAAATACTTTAACAATTCATTGTAATGCTTAGGAATTTGGAAACTATAAGATATTTAAGGAAAATCATCAATTATAAATTTCAAAAGATGTATATTTCTGTACTTTGTAAAAGTATCTATTTCAAAGTCTAATTAATATTAATTCATAAAGATATCAAATTTACATTATATTACATATATTATTATATTTTCGGATAAACACAAAATAATATCTGAGTTTTCCATATCACTGCCATTTGAAATAGTTTAGAAACATTGATCATTCAATCTCGGTTATACTTTCTTATTTTGATGTGTTATATGATATTTAATGTTTGCACTAAGTCTTTACGTAATAATGTTACCTACGACGAAATGAAATAATATTTTAAGAATTGAGCAGAACTTAAATCTCGTAAAGTTGTTGATGATAATTTATTATTGCAATACAAATTGTGGAAAAAGAATTAAGGAAAAATAGTAGAAGCTATATGTAAAAAAACATCCTAAAATTACAATTATACATATAAGATGTTTGTCAAACTTGTACAAACAATCCTTTATGGGAAGAACTAATTCATTTTATAATATATATTCTACAAAAATATTACCAAAACAATTCATATTTCATGAAAGTCTTTAATAATACATACATATAATAAACTTTCTTGTACTTAAATACATTAAATACATTATATAAAAAAATGTATTTGCACGTGACAAATAATTTGTACATAATTAATAGTCATGTTGAAAAATCTAGCACTGAATACAGCAATATATATGCACTTATTAAATATATTATATATATGTATATAATATATATATATATATATATATATATAAAGTGTAGTTAATAACTCTTATTGACATACAAGTACAAACAGAGTTATTGGAGAAAATGATGATCCATATATAAATTCTCATTCATGTTATTATTATAAAATTTTCTTTGTTAACAATAATAATATAAGTGTAAATGTTAATATGTACACACAATTGTATATAATATACATGATAACTCACGTTAAATATATAATAGCATTTAAATTCTATATAAATGATTTATTCAGAAATATTGTAACGCTTCGCTTAAACTATTTTCTTTTTTTTTAAATGTTATCAGAATATAAAATTCATAGTGAGTATAATAAAAATCGTGGCAGGAGGAAAGAGAAAAGAAAACGGCCGAAGTAATTAACCCTCTCATACGTTTTTTCATTAGATTATTAGAGGCAATTATTCTCTGTTTTTAGACTTATTATTATTTCTTATTATATACATGCTCTTTGCTTTGCTTAGTTTAAATTATTCATGATTTCTATTGTTATCTTATTTTCAGTTTTCATCAATTTTAATAATTTTGTAAAATTATATATAACTTTTGTAGAAATTTATTTATTCTCTTCTTTATTTTATCCTATTATTAAATTAAAGTTATATATTTTAGCGAGCCGTTACAATATATAAACATACAAAGATATACAATCATTACCTACTTACATATTAACCGATTCCCTTCTTTAAGAATATTATGTGTATATATATATATATATACATATATCAGAATTTATGTAACTTCGTTCTTTACTGTAATGTAATTTATTTATGAAGATGTTACAGTGTTATTTTGTTATTTAATCACTCTATTGAAACGAAAAATAAAAATTAATAGCATAAATTTATATTTTTTTTAAGCTCTATTCTCAAGTGTTTTAAAAAACTATTCTACGGTATTATGTGACTCCTCCCAAGCTTTGTTGAAACATTTTTGTAAATTGATTTCCTGTTATAATACAATAATATACTTTTTAAAATAATACAGATTGCAAATAAATAGATTAATTGTTTATATTTTCTTGAAATTTATTCGAATTAAGGAAAAAAATGATTATTTATACTTACATTTCGAATTTCATTATTATAAAGTTCTTGACAATTCTTAATAAAAGCAGATGTTTCTGCTTCTATTTTTTTAACGAGATCTTTGACTTTATTTTTATCCATACATGAATCATTATATAATACTTTATTTTCTTCCAATTTAACTAGTGCCAACTTTTTATTACTATAAAAAATGTTTACGATTATTAAACATATTTCATATAAACATATTGCACTTAATATTAAGTACCTTAATAATTGTGCATGTAATTCACGAACTGCAGTTAATCTTTCTTTGGTTTGTGCATGAATCTCATCGATAGTAGACCCTTGATGATCTTCTTGCATTTTGTGTTTTTTAATTAATTCAGTAATATCGTTTTTCATCGTATCAACTTGCTTTTTTATATTTTCTCCTTGAATATTTGTTTTCCTATAAATCATACAATATAATAATTAAATTCGTACATCTGTTAATGCAAAACAAAATAAATATACTCCATAAAACTTCAAGATACAAAACATACTTCAAATGTCCATATATATCTCTTATTTCTGAGAATTTCTCATATTGTTTTTGTACAAAAGATAATATGTTCTCATATTTTTTAACTAGCTCGTTTTTAGCTAAAAATGTTTCTTGCATTTTTTCTCGCTCTTCAATTTTTGCTTTATTCTGTTCTTCCAAATTATACAAACGAGTTTTATATTCTTCCGGAGATTTCACTACCTCCAATTTCAGTTCTGCTATTGTTTTATCAAGCTAAAAATTGCGTAAACACATTTGCTTTTTACTAAAATATAATAACAGCTTGTAAAATCAATTGATCTCGAAAAAATTGATAAGTAATAAAAGTTCAATGATACAAACGGTTATATATATGCATATGTACCCTTTGAGCTTCAAGTTTGTGAGTATTATAATCTTCTACTACTTTTTGTCTCTTCTCTTCTATAACAATCATCTCTTCCTGTAGTTCAAGTTTCCTTGTTTCATTGTCTTCAATAAGTGACTGCATTTGCTGTATTTCCATTTCATACTAAAACATTTGTTTTAATATTACAGTATATTTAAAAGTCTCATCTTATGATTTTTATGATTATATAAATTTAAAGATAATAATACCTTTTCCTTTAAAGACAATTGCTTGGCAATATTCATTGCTTTCTCATTTTTTATCGTTAGTATACTTTTTTTCCTTTCTTGTAATTCTTCCAATTTTTTAGCTTTGCTATGAATTTCTTTTATGATATCTTCCATATCCGATTCTTTATTAGTTGCATAAAGTATAAAATTAGCTAAATATCTTGCAAATTTACGTATTCTTTTCGAGCCTATTAGACAAATTACTTTCAAATTAATAACAGAAAATAATTGAAAGATTTCGTTTCAATAATAATTATATTTATCCTACTTACCACAATTAGTAATATCACTTATACAAAAATCTTTAATAAATATTCGATCACATATTTGTCTCATTATTACATGTAGATTAATAATGCTTACAATGTCAGTATCTTCTATACACGACATAACTACTTGCTGTTCGAAAGTGGGCTATAAAAATAATGATATGAAAAATAAAATGTATTATAATACTTTATTTTGATTTTCATTCGATGTAATATTTGAACGATGAATTTACCTTGTTAATTGAATTAATATCGATCTTAAACCATGTTAAAAATGTTACAATTAAATTTATAACAAAATCTTCTGTTGGATTTCTGAGATCGTGTATGGTCGATGGAAGATTGGTGTCGAGCAGTAGACTTTGAAGCTTTTCCACGTCAGAATCCATAATGTTTTAGATTGATGGTTTATAAATAATAAATATATCACTATAAAACATACGTTACGCACACAACATAAATATGTGTAAAAACTCTGTGCAATTCAAATTTAAACATTCAATGATAGTAACGACTTCAGACTGCTTCGTAAACTTGATCGAATTCAAATTATGTTCCTAAGTATGATTTCTACGAACCACGTTTCTATTTCCCTAAAATTTCATTCGCAAAAAGACATTGGTGGATTTTATTCAATAAGAATTATACGAGAAAAATCTAACCAATAGAACAACTTTACAGAAATACAGTAACCAATCGTAATTAATTTTACAAAATACTTGACATACGTGCGTATCAGTAACGTATAATACATAGTAGAAATTGTTCGTATTAATTTCAAGTTTTATACAATTTTTCAAGGAAAAATTTGAATTTTTACTATTAGTATTAATGTTTGAAATAATTCATTTTGACGAATAACTTTATATATATATATATATATATATATATCATGGTCATTAACGAAGCTTTGGTAACCCCTTAAATATGTACAGTACTGTAATATTAGATCAGAGCAAGAACTTCTAGACCTCAAAGGTACGAAGCATCTGATCTAAAAAGAGAATCCAATAAATTTGTTCTTTATGTTTACATATGGAACTAGAATTACCATCAGAATTAATGCCATTGTACGATTATATTAGACATTGACTGTCAAAACTGGTGAAAATATTTTCGTATCGCGATTAAATCGACCGACGTATTTGTCATTTCAACCCTCAAGTCCAGAGTATAAATTCAAAGAAAATGGCTGGGATTTGCCGATTAAGTACTTCGCATGCTTTAAAGAATGGTATGAATTTGTTAAGATTGCAAAAAATAACATGTCGTGCGATAACTACATCACCTAAAAAGGATGATAGTACTAATGTAATAGAGTCACCTGAAAAAAAGAAACGTTGGGTTAGGTATGGTTTCGATGATACAAGTGAAATAGATGATCGACGTAAAATGCACGAATTATTTTTCATGGGCATCACGATTGGTATGATATTGACTGGATATGTACTGATGTATAAACCTGATACATTATCATTTGCTACTTGGGCACAACGTGAAGCATATTTACAACTTCGATACAGAGAAGAACATGGTCTTCCACCCATCGATATGAATTTAATAGATCCTGCTAAAATAGTGCTTCCTACTGATGAAGAATTAGGTGATACAGAAATAATTATTTAAAAGTATATAGTGCTATTCTGTGTAATATGTACTAATGTAGTTATGTCAAACAATGAATATCAACAAACCGCAGTTTTTGTTCTATTCAATGATGTTTGTAACAGGCTATGCAAATAAAATATAATAAAAATGGTTTTCATAAGTTAACAAAAATTAGAAGACGCTTTCGGTGTAGATAAAAATATAAATTATTCTTTTAGATCGATTATGTGACATATTTATTAGTCAAACTTGGTGATTAATTTTTATATAATTTCAGCAAATAAATAGAAAATACTTTAATATGTTGGATAAAAGTAATTATATTTTCATCGTCAACTAATAAAAGTAACAATAATCTCTAGTATGTAAAAATATTGGTATTACATGCTTTATCAGTTTATGAAAATTGTATTTATTTTTGAAGCGACAAGCAAGTGTTTAGATTTTATATATATACATATATAAAATCGATATATATATATATATATATATGAGAGAGAGAGAGAGAGAGAGAGAGAGAGAGAGAGAGAGAGAGAGAGAGAAAATATATTTTTATAAATAAAAATGTATAACTATCCTCCGCGTGAAATACTTCTATGCGATCAATTTCTTTAATTTATTTAAACACATTCCTTAAAAATTTCGTTAAGTTAATGTTTATGTACAATATTACATATCTCATATATACCACGTTGTGACATTTGAGATACATAATAATCCTTATCAAAGATACAATCTTTGTCACATTAATAATCTATATTCGCATACAAATAGGTAATGCAATGATTCAAAATTGCTTATATGTTCTATTTTATTTTACCTACATATAGAATATTTTATCAAAGGGCAGAAAAAGATTGTATTTGAAGCATCAGAAATAACTGTTACTGTGTCGTCAACGATGTAGGTGAAGATGGAGTAGTAGTAGGTAATTGATTTTGATGAAGAACAGAAGAATAGAAAGAAGGATTTTGTGGGAGAGTTGCATTAACGGTAATCGGTGGCATTCCAGGTAATGAAATAGGTGTTGTCACAAGTTGGGATTGAGGCACATTAAAAGGTAGTGAAGAAGAAGTAGTTTGAACACCCGGTAAATTATAACTCTGCATTGTAATCACATGTGGCGTAGTTGTTAATCCTACTGGAATATTTCCTTCCATAGAAAATGATGAAATAGGTGGAGTGGTTGGCATACCAGGAATGTTTGGACTATCTTTATAATTGGTAATTTCAGCACCTGAATAATTATAGGTAGAAATTATTTTCAAGCCTAGTAACATGAAAAATAATATTTACTTACTAGGTGAAGTAGTAACAATAGGTTGATTAGAAGAAGGATGAATCGTTGAATTAATTGTAGTAGCTCCAGCATCGACAGGACTTATTTGCGATAAATTGGGATAGGGTGTTACCTGCGACGTAATTATAGTTTCATTTTTGCTAGTATTGTCAATAGTAGTTGGAATATAATTTGATGGAATTGAAAATCCAGGTGGTATGTTTGTAACTGCAGCAGTCGCGCTTGTTTGCACTTGACTGGGAACAGTAGTTTTTATATTAGTCTGAAAAAGAAAAAAAAAGGGGGAAAAAAAAAAAAAAAAAAAAAAAAAAAAGATATTATATGACGTTGAAAAATGAAAATCTTAAGTAAAATTAATAGAGGAAATATTGTAAATCAACATTCGATACCATGTACGATGAAGTACGTGGTTTGTTCTCTGGAATATTTCTGATAGGTATTCTATGCAAATATCCATATCCAATTCCACATCCTAGACTGCAATAATAAAATATCGATTGGTATTCGCGAATCTTTTTAATTTCTAATTTTCTTTCATCTTCATGACATGATAAATTTCCTTTTCAAAGTACCTTCCTTCACCTCCCCATGTATTATTTGGTGTAATAGTAACTTCTCTACAAGAGTCATCCATTGTATTGTACACATATAGCTTCAATGGCCGAGACTCGTGAGCTTCTATCAGAGTAAATAAATCTTCACTCTCGTGTAAAACAGAATCAGCTCCAATGATATAATCTGTAAAGGGATGTAAACCAGCTAGTTCTGCAGGAGAAGAAGGATGTACTTCCTGAAAAGGAAAGAGATATAAAAATATAAAAACTATTTTATGCCATTAAATTAATTTTATACTTACAAGTACATGCCAAACGTTTTCATTGGCACCTTCAAATGAGCAAAACCGTACGCTAACACCAAGGAATCCTTGTCCACCCCATGTCATATTAGGTACAATAACGGTTTGACGTACAGATTGTGTTTTACTACTATATACGGTGATGGTAACTTCTTTATCTACATTAGCTTTAAGAAGATCCTTTAAAATATGACTATCCTGATCCTAATGGAAAAGTAAGGTAATATTAAAGGAAAATGATGAAAAGAAATGAGAAAGTTCTATTATTGGATGGATACTTGTAAGAATTTTTCATAATCATTCTAAGGTTGAAAAATAAACATACCAAGCGAGTATTTCCAATGGAGACAATAAAGTCAAAAAATGCTTCCAAACCAGCTTTTTGTCCAGGAGAATCATCTTGAACCTAATGATATCACATATTTTAACAGATAATTGAATATTTGTATATATTCACACGTTATTTACTTGATGTCAACTTAATTCGATAGAATCTTACTTCATTTAATGAAATAAGAAAGGGCTATTAAATTGTAGATTTAATCGAATAACGCGTGAAATGCACAAAACATTTATTTTCATATATTATCTTACTCTTAATACGTGATAACCTTCCGTACCGCCTCCAGGTATTTCCACGCTATGAGAAGATCCCATTTCTTATAAAAGATTTGCCCAAGTCACTTCGTTTCGAGCGAGAAAAAACATGAAAACAGTTATTAGTTGGTATGCTTTTTGTAATAATATTAAAATAATAAAAATACGTGGCAGAAGAAACTTTATGCTGACGTTAACAGCTTATAAACTTCAAAGTAAACGAGACATCTACCGAGATCACTTTTAATCATTTTATGAAAATCTACCTCTTGCAACTTTTATCCTATTGATAGAACAAAGAATTCTTTTGCGTTCCTCATGGACATTATTCCTATCTTCTCGTCAGTTTTCTTATTCTATCATGTGGTCATATCATTATTTAACTATAATCATAATTGGTCACAATTTGGACAGATTTATTGCTGTAAAGTCTTCTGTTTCAATGGATATTAAAGTGTAATGTTTCCTAACCTGTTTTATATCTATTATCGTCTATATTTGAAAGTTTTTATTTAGAAAAAGCCAAATTTGAATTGACTTTCAAGAACTTCGTTTTATTGCAATAGAAATAATTGAAAAATAAACAATGCGATTAAATTAAGAATTCTTGAATAAATTTCAATGTGAGAAACAAAATTTTAAGATAACTTTAACGCTAGGAACTTTCTCCGTTACCGACGATCTATCGGGATCATCGATTTATGCGATTAAGTATTACTCATAAAATATCTAATATTATCAGATCGACATCTCTTTAGAAATAATCGATTAGTAAAATGTAATAGAATGCATTGGTGGTATGTTTTTGGCGGGAATATATATATATATATATATATATATATATATATATATATATATTCACAAATTTGCGAGAAACAATCTGAAGTTTGACATAGACATCACCGTGACTTGAATTTTGTGCATTCGATATTATCGAATCGATTGTTAGTCTACGGAACGTCAAGATATAAAGCTTGAGAGATTCATAATTCTTAATAATGGTCGTGTAAAGTGCCGGTATTCTTCCATAAAAGTTCGTTTTATCGTTACATGTGGTGTTACAACATGGCGTGGGTTCCATTAGAATCAAATCCCGAGGTAACGAATTATTTTATATATCTGACATTTGGACGTCTAGGAGAGAAAAAGCATTAATAGTTCTTTTGTTTATTTCAGGTTATGACGAAGGTAAGATAAAAACTTCATCATCAACGACGAAAGATCGTTATTTAATTAATCGTGCCTTAGTAGAATTCAAAGTAATCATAAAGAAAAATAATAAATAATACGTATCCACTTGAGAATAAAATTATCGCGAATTGCTCTCAAAAGTATTTCTCGCTAGTGGAGTTTTTAATGCGCTTGAGAGTCCCTAACTGATTCTTATTAGTATTATAGACCGATCGCTATATAATAATATTCTCAAATATATGGATACAAAGTAATATTACTTTGGAGAGTAGTTCCAAAAATACGAATTAGTTTTGTATGATGAGATTAATTATCGTGAAAGTAACAACAACAACGGCAAAAAGTAAATTTAATATTGCGAAAGGTCCAAGTACAGACAGATTATAAAAACAGGAAGTAAATACAAAAGAAATTGATATACATAGCCAATGATCAATGGAAAAGAAGGTAGATAATAAATAAATAATGCTTAATTTAAGTAAAGCATAATAAAGTATATGAAATTGGATGAATGTATTATTTGCTAACGAATTCATAAGAATTTAGAAGAATAGAAAAAGGAATAGTAAGAACTTAAGTGAGAATTGTACAATTGTACTTTCTGCTTTTTCCTCCTTTCTTTCTTATTTTATCGTATATATCTTATTGTATGCAATAATAAGAACACCTTAAGAACATTTTATATGTAGTTCTTTTTTTACAATATCTTTAGTAACTATCTTATCCAATGGTTAATTTAAAAAGAAACTGCATAATAGGCATATAGATAAATCTCAAATGGACACATTTCTGAGAGTTTTGCCTGACAGTAAAATCTTGGCGAGCGCTCTGATGCCTGATCTGAGAGTAAAAATTACTTTGTACAGTTACTTTGAAATGTATAAAAAATTGGAGAGCATTCTTGTGAACGACTGTTGTAAGAAACTCCTCTCAAATGAACATCTGACTTAAGAGAATGTTCCAAAGAGGAAGATATTTGATAATTTTAATTATTTCCTTTCGATATTGCTTCATTCATGGTCACTCATTGATGTTTTAGTTTTTGTACAAATTGGGTGTTCCCGAGCAATGGAACATGATTGACATTTATGGTTTAGAGCCAGATTTATTGGCAGTTGTGCCCAGACCAGTTTTGGCAGTTATTTTGCTTTATCCTGAATCAGTAAAGGTATATGTGCAACTTTAAATTGATAATAATATTATTTATTATGATGAGTCATCTCAATGAGATGTAGATTAATAATTAATTACATTGATAGACCGAGGTACAAAACAAAGAAGACGAAGAAACTAAATCAAAGGATAATGGAAAGGATAGACCAGATGGCGTTTATCACATGAAACAGATCATTTCCAATGCATGCGGTACGGTCGCATTAATTCATAGCGTGGCAAATAATATGGAAGAGTAAGTATATTAATTTTTTAATAATAACTTTCGCGCTTTTTGCGACAATTGAACGATGAATAAAATATTTCACAATTGTCTTTTACAGGATAAATCTTAAAGAGGGATTTTTAAAATCTTTCTTGGACGACTCGAAGGATCTTTCTTTTGCCGAACGCGGAGAACTTTTGGTTAATGCTCAAGGTATCATCGATACGCATAAAGAATCTGCCCAAGAAGGACAAACGGAGGCAAGTTTGCGTTTATATAAAATAAAATCTTAATAATTATGCGATATTCTGATATTATATTTAACGCTCGTACAGGCTCCCGAGGAGGACACTCCGGTGTATTATCATTTTGTTGCATTTGTACGAAAGAACGGGACGCTGTATGAGCTAGGTGGGTTATTTTATTTTCCTTAAATAAAACTCGATTGTTCGTTAATAATGTTAAAGACACGATCATTTCTAGATGGTCGTAAACCTGCACCTGTCGATCACGGACCGACTACACGAGAGACATTGTTGGAAGATTCTGTTCGTGTTTGTAAAGAATACATGGCACGTGATCCAAGTGAAATGCGCTTCACCGTTGTCGCTCTTGCTGCCAGTTATTAAAGAACATTTCCTTTTCTAATATTCAAATATACACGTAAACATGCTTGATGCTAATTTATTTTCTATGATAGTTATGTAGTTCGCTTGGGCAATTCATTTGTTATATCTTTATCATTTTTTTTAGATTTTTACATTGTATGTCCCTATAATAATCAAAGAGGAACAAAATACTGATCATATACTGTAGTTATTCATTTCGATCTGTCAAATCCTTTACACATATAGTCACATTTGCGTAAATAGCGCAAAGTCGTTTGTGAAATTTAGTTTTTTTTGAGTCTGTAACTTATTCGAAATCACTCGAGAATAAATCGCGCAATCAAAAATTGGATTTATTCATTAACCAATGATTACGTCAATACTTCACGATTATGTCATTTTTAATCGATCCGATAAGAAAAGACCTGAGCGATGCTTCGCCAAAATAAAGAAACGAACAATTGTGACAGAATGGGTTATTTGAGATTTGTTTTCTCAAGTCAATGATAAAATTTGTACCGAAGAACCATTTGTTGGTAATATCTACGATTTCAAAAAAAAAAGAAAAAAAAAAAAAAAAAAAAAAAAAAAAAAAAAAAAAAAAAAAAAAAAAAAAAAAGAAAAATTGAAATGATCTCCAGATATTTCTTTGTTTTTCCTTATTACAGGAGACCGCAGAACTCACCGGTCACTGACCAGGTAGAGCTTGGCTATTTTAGATTTCATTCCCAGAGTATGTTGGCAGCCGCCTCTAAATAGTGACTTTAAACACACAAAATAAAATCAATTCTAGACTCTCGGAGAATCGTGTTGTCGTTAACTTTTCTTAAAGAGTAGCTTAAAAATCAAATTCAACTCACCGACTGATTAATAATTCAAAGATTCGTTCGATACATTGTTCATAAATCTTTTACGACATGATACAGAAAAATAAAACATTCTCCGTACGCATTTTGTTATTTTGTTACGATACGTCATTAAGTTGATTACAAAAAGGATATTGTGCGATTGAATGCTTCGATAAAATTTTCCATTTGAACGTATCAATCGTAATCTTTTCGTCGTCTTTTCGTACGGTGGAAATAAGATATACTTTGGATGAAAAAAAAGGAAAAAGAAAAAAAAAAAAGAAAAAAAAAAAACGAAAAGATTCCTTGACGTTGTCGGAATCGTTAGTTTTATTCGAAGTATATCGATAAAATGAAATTGAAATAAAAAAGCTGTCATCATGGGTTTGTTTATTTGAATGAAGAATACCTTTATTAGAGGGATAAAAAAGTTTGATTGCAATAATAACTTGTGAAATATCATACAGCGTACAAATAATTCTTAGATAGAATGAATGATCTCGTTTACGGTCCGCTTTACGTGCGTTCATTCGAGGTAATACATATGATCCGACTCTCGGATTGACGAGATATTTTCCTTTTTTCCTCATTGAAAAACGATGTGCCGGAGCTCATCTTGCTTCAACGGAATGTCATGACGAAATTCGAAGGGATACGAAGGGCAATACGTCATGACTTACTGTAACAAGTATTGTGAGAACGAAACGAGTAGGTTCATTAGAAAAGAATAATTTAGATAAGAATTTTTTAGCCATGGAAAATTTCTATACGATTCTCTGGCCTCATTTCATCAATTACGATAATGTTAATTGCGCTGACTCATTATGCTGCGTACTAAAAAAAAGCATAAAAAGCAAAAGTGAAAATATATAAAAGAGTCGAATATTTATTCGAATCTTTTTTCGTTTTAAATCGAGCTAGCGCATTCACGAAAGTAATACGACTTGGCGGTTTTTGTTTTTCAGACGATCCAAGACGATGAGGATGACGAAAGATTGTTTTTCTCTGTCTACTCGTTCACGGGTCTGCACATCGACCTGTACACTCTCGCTGATGCCAAGAAACCAAGAATCGGAAACTCGAGCAGTAGCGAAGGTGCACGAATAGGAAAGTAAGACGGCCCCCGGAGTTGTACAGTAGTATTCGGTTCGCATCAGCTGTGCATTACTACTTTGGTTCAGTCGCACGGAGGCATCCGAACGTGTGGTACGTGTTTACGAGCGAACGACGGATAATATCTTTGCGATATCCATGGGTTACCGGTTATTATATTATTCATTGAGCAAATCGTTGGATTGAGTATTAACGAAGGTAAGTCTTTACGCGTTTTCCTCTATTATTTATTTCAATCGGATCTAATGCTTTTCTTACGTACGAGATTTATCCCGAAAGCGTAGAAAATATTTGACGAAGAACTTTGGATAAATTTTGAATTAGTTTTAGTTATTACTTGTCCAAGAATCACAACGTTCATCGAAATTTCTATATCGATAGAATTGGATCTGTCAAGTTTGATGAAACACCGTAGTATGATACTTGTTGAACGTCAAAACAGAAGTGACGAGAGCTAGAGATCTAATCTAAGAGATTATTATTTTCATAAATTTTTCCTTTCTGTATTATTTTTCCTCATTAAGAATGTATCATACTTCGAAAGAGGATGTAAAGATAACGTACACGTGAATTTTACTCTCTATCTTACTCGCGATAGAGTATTCTACGAATCGAAAGCGTGTAGATCGTGGTTTAATTTCATTTATTTTAACGAATCGTATGAATAACGTCAACTTCCCGTTTTGACATCGCGATCCTCTCATTTATTTTTCTGAGAAAATTTCTATTTAACAAGCGTACGAGCACCTTGACAATTCGTATTCTTTTCGAATCGTTTAACATCGATTAAGATCGTATCCTATAATCAATAGGATTTTCGTAATCGAGGAAAGAATAAAAAGAGTAAAATCGAATGATATCGTACATTGTATTGGGAAATATGGATTTGTTAAGGAAATTTCCTGTTCAATAGTATTTATCAAGGATAACTACTTCGCTTGGGTATAATAAATCACGATAATGTTTGCGGTACAAACAGTACGCTAACTGCCCAACGAATAATGTCGTTTTTTTTTCAATGTGATAGAATGTATTCTGTTATAATAGAATTTTATTATAATTTTTCTTTTTTCCTTTTTCCATTTACTTTTATTTACCTATTAAATACAATATTCCTTAATAATTTCGTCACCATCAAGATGAAAGTCGAAATTGATCGATGATATTGAAACGGTAATAAATTCGAACCAGATGTCGTTAGATCGATCCGGATTGATTTCCAGTTCAAGTTGCGTCAAGTTCGAGTCGTAAATCTTTCGATAAATTGCGACGATGCCTTGTTAATAAAGTGTTTCATTTATTCATTTATATTTATTGTTGATATACACGAGTTTGAATTTTACCGTCCAAATAGTAAACGTACAAAGTTATTAACTTTCGCTGCCATTAAATGTCGCTGCAGTTTTTAAAGTCGTTATTTATAAAGTCGCGATCCTTCGTCTCGTTGAATGATATTACGGCATACAAAATGCTCTGACAATAATCTGATGTATCGGATAACGATTTATCGTTTAATTACTCTTAACGAGTTATTGTCAAATGTTGTTATCAAATGTCTATGTGTGCGCTTTACCTTATTTACTTACGTTAGCGAGAATTCCTTTCACGGAGATTTTTTTCTCGGAAAGAGGATGAGAGAGAAACGAGAGAACGAACGAACAAACGACCGAGCGAGGCGAGCCATAATCCATTTTTGTTTAAACGACAATGAAAAATATTTTATAATATTTATATATTTTATAATATTTAATGAGAAAGTATGAACATCGAGAAAAACACGGGATAGATGAAATTCGCCAACTGAATTTGATGACTTATTTGATGACATACCGATGTCGAATCATTTTGATTATTGCGTAAACATTTTTCGAACCAAACGTTTGTCGATCAAGTATTTTGATTTTGCTTATACTTATTTATTATATCACTTCAAGATTAACCGAAGGAGAGTATGGGAAAGTCAAGACCCGATACCGATTGTTACGGCATGATTTGGGGGGATAAAGGCAATGGTCGAACGGTTTTCCTTGTTGATACTGGTTCTTCAATTCGAAGAAAAAACTGATTTTATTATCCTTGAGTAAAACATACCAATGTTTACGTTTAGATTTTTATGACTTACATATATACAAACACACACACACACACACACACACACACACATGTTTCATCCTTGGCTTTACTTTTTATCTTTATTTATATATTGCTATTTCAAAGCGTGCACAGTTGATTTTCATTCATATCTTATAATTTTCGCACGAAAACGATTTCTACGATAAAAGCGAACGTGAACGTAAAAACAAGGTCGCTTTAATACATATGAATATTCGTTCACTGAGTAGCATCAATAAAATCGATTTCCTTGACTTTGTTGACCTCGAGACAAACCTTCAATGCTCATTGTCATCATATTTCCTCGTTCGTGGTGTATATCGAAGAAACACGACAAATGAGAAACGTGAACGACCAGGACGCGTGGTCGGCCGAGCACCGACCGTACACGATTCTATTTTGGCATTGTCGTCGTAAGCTTTTTTGGCCTCGCCAAAGCATGACTCTGAGCATATCCTCGCGTGCAGTAACGGATGAGTGAAAGAGAGAAAGAGAGATGATATATCTCGAGATACGATAGCAATTCGCATAGAAATGTCAAGTAAGAATCTGGCACCTCTGATAGCGGCTAGTTGTATTTATTATCTCATGTTTTTATTTGCTCTTATCTAATTTTGTTCTTGTTTAATTTTTTTTTTTCTTTTTTTCTTTATTACTATTACTTTCTATTGATCACGATGAAAGGAGAAATATTTTTTCTAACAAAATTTACGATCTTGCTGAGATGAGATTTTTAGGTATAATAATATCATGCTAATGGATATGTTTCTTTTATTATTATTGTTCTTTTCTTTTTATCAAGACGTATATTATATCTGTCATATCAAGCATTCTCCTCCTCATCAGTAATGTGCACGCTTTTTCTTTCATTCATTGTTTTTCTTTTTTTCGTTTTCTTTTTCTTCTTTCGTTTCTTTTTTTTTTTTTCTTTTTTTCAAAATATTCTTTATAGAACACATTTATCTGTATATTTTATGTAGATGTTTGTCGAGATTTACTCCCACACGCTCCATGTATGCGTAATCCCGTTCGTTCAATGGTCTCTTAGAGAGGCGATGATTTCATTCCAAATTAGAATATATACCATCGTCAGAATTGAAATGAAACATAATACGGTGAATTTAATTCACTACGTATCTATATATGTGTATATGTGTGTAAGTAATCTCGGAACGTGTGAAAGATTTGAATTAAACGATTCAAGATCATTTCCAGACCTTTAATCGAGGCATTTTCTTTATTAATTATCTATCTCTATCTCATAAAGTCCTACAAAAAGATCAACAATTTATTTCAGAATTAATGGAAATAATTCATTTCAATGTTTTAATATTTGCGCTATTTCTAAGTTTTTCTTTTCGTATTTTTTTAACTATAATATTCTTATCGTCGATATCCTCGTTATTATTAAAAGAAAACAAAAAAGAAAGCAAAGAAAAAGGAAGATATTCAAAGGTAATAATTTGACGAATATAAGACCATGTTCTCCTTGCTGCTGTTAGTTACAGTTTAGAGTTATACTCGATGCGATTTACTTTAGACGGGACTATAATATAAGGAAACGGATATTCGTAAACGAGCTTACGAGACGAGCATGCGAAATATGGCTGGCGTTAGCACTGATTCATTTTCTTGCTTTAAAATGTCTTGTTTCAAGTCTCGTTTTGTACAAAAGAGCCTATCGTGTGATTTTTCACAAATTAACGGACGACTCGTAATATAGAATAGAATCTCGCTTTTAAATGTCATTTAACTGTCCACGATAATCGATGTAATTGTTCTTTTCCTTGTAATTGAAATTGAGTTGAAAACCTTTTAACGAATGGCCAGCTCTCAGTCACCGTCACGCTTAAAAATGAAATTTTTATTTTTTAAAAACTATAAATATTATCTCAATGGAAAGTTTCGTATATTCGTTTGATTTGTTAAAATAAGGAAATTGCGTTTCATTTGAAAGTTCAAAGAAAATGTAGGAACGACACTCGCACTCGAACAAGACTGCACGTTTTTCGACTTTTTCATATCTCTTTTTCTCCTTTCACCTTCTATTAGATGTTCACGTACACGTCGATATATATACATATACATATATATGTACATATATATGGAGGGAAACCTTATATAACACGGTTTTGACATAACGCGATCTTGAAATTCAGGTAATAGCGCTTGTATAAGCCGATACTTGAAAACGTAGTTTCGATATACACGATCTTGAAATGTTTAGATTTTTATCTTGATATATGTCACAGATAACTTATATTAACTTACATGTATTGTTTGAATTAGTTAAAAGTATATTCCTATTTGTTACATTAATGTGTTGTTTATATAATTTAACAAAAAAGAAAATAAAAACAGGACAATTCAAAACAAAAAATTTCAAACCTAACCCTGTTTTTTCTATTATAATTGCGATTTATATAACGCGGGATTTCTATGGAACGGAATATCCGCGTTGTACGATTACCTATGTATAAATATAATATTTTGTGTGTGTGTATTTAAATTCTCCGATAACAGTTGATTTATTTTCGTGAAAATATTCTCATGCTTTTCCATTTCGATCGGTTTTAATAAATGATTGGCAAGGTGCAAAATAAGAGATAAAATCATAGCTATTCGAATCAATCGATTTGTTAATAAAAATCTCACACGATTTTTTCGGTTATAAAAGCGGAACAAAAATTCTTTCCAAATGAAATGTTTAATCCGCATGTGTCACATGTCGTAATAAACGTAACGAACTCCTCGATGGAAGAAAGGTGATAGTTCCTTCGATGAATACTATCATATTATTCTCTTTCTGCTTATCTTTTAATTATTAAAATTAAATATTTGCAAGTTTCCTTCATATTTTTGAATTTTTATCTCGTTTTATCATTATATAATATTATTTGTCAATTTATATATGAAGTTTTTAATACTTTTTTATATTTTATACTTTAACAAGTATACAAGTATAATAGTTGTGTGTGTCCTTTGGAAACACAGCATTTTTGAAAAAAATACTTCAGACAAGAGTTATTCGATTTCAATGAGGGAAATATTATGGCATTTATTCTATTTAATGAATGGTTGCAAGGTCATTTCAAGATGGACATTGTTTTCTTTTATTTTTTTTTTTAATTAGTAACCTATACGTATTTTTCACAATGGTAAGATATTCTACATAAAGGAAAAATTTTTTTCTGCAATTTTTTATATGTTTCGAGCTGTTGAAAAAAGAAAATTGGATTTTAGAGTAATTCTCTTATTGGCACGAATTAAATTCGTAAGGAATTTTCCTGTTTACTTTACTTCTATTTATGTGTATTTACTTGTATATCTATGACTGCCTATGTATGTAATATACGTATACGCATAAATACTTATACACGTAACGATAGATAGCATTCGAGACTAACAATGGAATATTACCGAGGAAAAGGCGAAAAGATCTCGAACCGACGACGTCGACAGATGTTCGGTCACGTTTCCGTGAGAAACCGGATCGTGAGTCCTTAGTTGAACTCTGTACGACCCCGATTTGATAAACCATCGTCCGGTGGAAAGTAATGGTACATACATACATACACATATACATATATGTATATATACATGTATATGTATATATATATATATATATATATATATATATATACACATATGCATACATATACATGTACGTACGTATAACTTTATTGCATTTCCAGTTCGTTCTCGTGTCCGGGAGATTTCGTTTTCTTTTTCGAGACAGATATCTCGCTCAAACAGAAAGTTCATCGAAATCGTTCTCGTATCTTTATCCTCTTATTCGTTATTTCTTTAATTTTTTTTTTTTTTTTTTTTTTTTTTTCAATGCGATCGATGATCTTGAGGGCAACCTTCTCTCGTAGTTTTCTTTCTCTATATCTTTCCTTTTTTTTCTTTTCCCTTTAGATAAATATCCTATAAAGAATAAGAATTTTCAACGATGAAATTCGGTCAACGTTTGTTAGAGATAAAAAAAATAAAAAGAGACGTAAAAAAATATGAAGAAAAAGAAAATAGGAAAAAAAATTTATACTCAGCTAGGCGTGCATTTTGTTACTGTAAATGTATCTGTCTGTTATAATTTTGTTTCTTTCTTAAAGAAGGTCAACGTTTTGTTCTTTTGTGAAATTTCGGAAATCTTTCATTTGCAAATAAAGATAGTCGACGAAAAAGCTGTGCAAATGGATGAAAGATGTCATTTTCTCCTCTTGGCATTGTCTCGTTTTAACTTGTATTTATATACATACATATACATGTATATATTTAAGCACACATACGCGTACATAGATACGTTGGGTGTGTTCATTCATTGAGTCATTGAAAATAATTCCGAAGGCGCTTATAAATCGATATAGACGAAGAAAATAACGTTTTGTTATTATTAACTTGAAAAACATTATTATACATCTATACGTATAAGAAGTTGGCAAAGAAAAAAAAAGTTTTCTCATTAAACGATACGATTGATTGTTGACTGTTGTTTTATGAAATATCGCTGATTTTAATCTTCTCTAACGAATTTAAATGTAATTTATGAATTTGTACTTTGATTACTTTGTAATATATTTTCTTTTTTTTTAGAAAAAAGTTTGTAATCTAAGATACCAATATATTACCGAAATATATTATTTCGAAATATATTATTTTGAAATGTATTATCGCTTAGATATAATACATACATACATATATATATATATTTAGATCTTATTCGTTTAATGTAGAATGGAAAATTCTCGAGATATTTAAATATTGGAGATTAATCAAATTTGTTTTATTTCATTTATCTTAGATGGAATTACACAGCAATCCGGCTGTAATGTCGACGAAAAAAAATTCCATTCATGGAGATGAGACAACGTTCAAGGAATCGCTTGGGTATGTAATCATATTTCTCTTGTAAGCGATGATTTGAAAATTAATCGAAACGTTTATTACGTAATGATATTTTGTGAGCGACATAAGCTATTCAAACGTAATTTGTATCGTTAAAAAGTATGCCTATGTACGACAGAAAGCGCAGGCACTAAAAGGTTTTTTATTGTTGCTCGTGATATCAAGAGTACAATAGTAATATATTTATAATACTTGGTAAATATGTCATATATAGTTGCGTGAACATCTGCATATGCGTGTGCCTATCGTTAAAGTTACTATTCATGAAAAATTCAGAATCCGATTGACGATAATATTCATATTTTTTTACATGTAAAGATAGGTATATCTTTTATTTCGCGTGGGGTTATCTTAATTAGCCTCAATCATGCGATTTTTTAATTTTTCTTAATCGAAATTTCATTCGATGAAGAACAAATGATATATATATATATATATATATATATATATATATATATATATATATAATATCTAGACATTAATAAATGCAATTTAGAGAGAGTTGATATTTTTTTTCTTTGTTTTCTGTTTTCATCAAGATCAGGACAGTATACATTCCCGTACAAGCCTTATGATCGTGGGAAAAATCGCTGATTTAAAGTTTGCCTTGCTTTCCCATCCTGCTTCTTCTCCAGAATTAGTTCCCTTAGACTTTCGTCTGTCTGTAAAATTCAAAATTGCTTAATTTATTTTTAAGATTAAAATTTATTTTAAACGGAAAAAATCACGAAATAATTTTAGTTGAAATATTTCTTGATGGTCGACGATACTTTCAATTTTCATCAGACGACAAATCGATAATTAACGTAAGCAACTCTTTTAAAGTGTTTCAAAAATAAAATTTCCGAGATGGTATGAAAGCATCGGAGCATCGCCGAATGGATCCATTGAAATTAAAGGAGATAATGTTGAAAGATAAAATAAATTTAATATTGAAAATAATATATTTTCATTCTTAAGAGCCGAATCTTTTAAATTGCTTTTATATGTTTACTTAGATGTATAATATATTGCAACGGCATATAAGTCGACGGAGGTTTACCTTGAAACACAAAGTAATGCGCGCGAAACTTGCAAAGTGTTTCATTTTAGATCAGACACTTTCACTTGTTAGTTCGTATGCGACTGGCTTTATGCCTTAAAGTAAATGAACGAAAGCCATTGCTTATATCCTTGATCGGTAGTTACTTATTATACATTATTCGATGCATGAAACAAAAGAGATATATTTCCTACATTTTCTATGTTTTGTTCGTAACTAATATAATCGATAATGGTTATTTTGAAAATTCATTATAACGTTACTCGATTGATATTTAATTTTAATAACATACGAATCATTTTCAATGTTCATCGAATATGTTTTATTTAGCAATGGCGGTACCTATGGAGCATTTCAATCAAAAGATCCGATCTTATCGATGGAAAAGGGAGGAGAAATGAAAGGTGGAGTCGACGAGCATGGAATGACCGTAGATCATCCAACTTCGTAAGTATTATTCGAATTGTCGTTTAAGATCAACGTACAATTAGCTAATTTCTCATACACACGTATATGCATGCAAACCCCGTCGATTATAAGAAATTTTCGTGATTTTTTGATTGGCTCGATATCTAGGTTTTTTTTTTTTTTTTAATTCTATGTCCTATATTAACGTACGCCTTATTTCTTTCTTTTATCATTTCTTTTATTTCTTTCTTTTATAACTTTAAGCACTTTTTAAATTTACTCTTAAATTTACTCTTAAATTTAATTAACCTACTTTCAGAGAGAGAGAGAGAGAGAGAGAGAGAGAGAGAGAGTTAATCGTAAGATATTGGATGAGTCGGAGTGTTTAACGATTACATACCTCTATCTTCTCGTGATATTTAATATGCAACACAAAGATGACAAAATGACTGGAGAAGTAGTGCATATCTGTCGATGAGTCGACTCCGATAGTAGTAAAAAAGAGAAATTCGACGGCACGGCGAGGAAAAGAAGCTTTGTTTAGATGAATTATTATACATTTGGTGCAAAAGCCAACTTGGTGAATGTAGACTCCGAATACGTAGACGCGTTCAAACGGATAGAGATTGGTTTAATTCTTTAGTTACTTGTCCATTATTTTATCTCGCTTCTACGTGAATTATTCATGAATGTCGCGTGTTCAAGCTTATTTCCTTAATTCACGAACCCGTGCAACTGATTAACTTTAATTTCAACATGTCGCACGTAATCCTCTAAGCCATTTAACTCGATCCGTACGTACTTACGTACATATTACACGTAATTAACAGAATAGTAATATTATATAGGCGAACTCGTTACAATCAATGTCGTTGGTAAATACGCCGAACAAATAGAATTGTTCCTTTTTGTTTTCTTTCCTTTTTTCTTTTCTTTTTTTTTTTTTTTCTTTTCTTTTCTTTCTATGCATCTTCGCATCTGAATTGTAAGTCAATTGAATTAGATTCAAATTTAAATTGGACTTAAATAGAATTAAAGGTCACTTAATCCGAGGTAGAAGTAATTGCGTTTCGTAAGTACTTCCGGTTTACTCTTTTGTCCTTTTAAAAGGCTTACTTTGAAGGTTTTTCAAGTATGTACTTTGTGAATGATTATTAAATACATAAGTAATTACATAAGAATATCGATCTCTTGAGTTGAGTCGAAAATCGACAAAAACTTTCTGTCGAAGAGAACAAATTGAACAAATTATGTAGTTTCTCGTGCTCTATATCACTTCAGGCTTAACTCACGTGGAATTTGCTCAATTAAAACACGGCCGCGTACGCCTCTAATGCGCTAAAATATCTTAATAACGTTGAATCTTAATTCGTCCTTAAACATTCGAGTGTGTCGCGAAGTAACTTTTATCTTTATACTTGGATCATCGCCTTAGTTTTATTTCTGAAAATTTCTGAAAATTATCAATTTATAAATGACATTTGTTTCTCGCTATCATATTTTTTCTTCTTATATTGTTTTTAATCGAAATTAATTGCTATTGCTTTGTAATCGAAACAATTGCTAGGTATTATGCAATAAATGCAATTTCTGGTACGTAGGTATTCTATATATATACACACACACACACAAATATATATATATATATATATATATATATATACACACACATATATTTACCGTAAAGTATTATAAATATTCTCCGAGTTTTATCAAACATTTTACAATTAAAATAAGATCGTTAAGAATAATTATTTTCCGTAATATCGGCAAAAAAAAATAAAAGAGTACAGGTATATTGTTAACTAGCGATCTTTGTATCGATAACTGTTTATGTAAGTTCTATTTCTCTCTCTCTCTCTCCCCCCCGTCCCTCTTTTTCTCTTGCCATTAACTAGTCTTTGCATGCATAGATGTCACGAGGTCTGGATTTAAACTACGCTGTGATGAGCAAAAGCAAGACCGAAATAAATAATTTGGCATAAGCGCCCATCGGTTCGCGTAATACCTACATTTAACTTATCGTTCGGCGAGCCATTATTCCAAAGTATATTGAACTGATATTTTTTCTTTTTTTTCTTTCATATATTTTAACATATTAAACATATGTTTTAAATAGACATGTAGTTTGTTGTACGTATAAAGTTTTCCTTTAGTTTATATTCGACATTAGAAATTATTGAAAAATATTGTCGTAAAGACAATATCGTGAAATTCGTTGTGAAATTTGTGGGACAATTTCGATATTACCGAGTTAGTATTGTATCGATCATCATGTAAAATTAGGCGAAGCTTTGATACTTTTAGTATCTTAACAAGAAACGAACGAATGCGTCCAAACTCGGTCGGCCGATTTCATTCCTCGACGATTTTAAATTAGCTCGCGCTATAGTCCACGCGAATGCTTCGGAAAATTTGCACCGAAGATGTACCATGGTCTCTAGTCGTGATTTCGACTCGACTCGACTCGGTAAATATGACGTTGTAGGATCTATCTATTAATCACGAGAGAAAAAGATACTACATATATACTAATTAACAGCGAAACTGGCGTCTAATCGCAATAGTTCCTCTGCTTTTTCATTTGCTTTTTTTAGTTTCCATGATTAATGATTCATTGATTGCTATCTAAATTGAGGAAACTCACTTGTACTTTGCGGTCATATGTATTTATAAAAAAAGAAGGAAAAAAGAAAAAAGAAAATACGATTATTTTTAATCGTTGAAATAGTCAATTGACACGCTATGGTAATTATTAAGATTATTATTAAAACTAAAAAATAAATTGAATCGTCGTAGGTATATTGAGACCATGATGCACCTGTTCAAGGGTAACGTCGGTTCCGGTATTTTCGCATTAGGCGACGCCTTTAAGCATGCCGGATTGTTACTGGCACCACCCTTAACCATCTTCCTCGGCATTATTTGCGTCCACGCCCAACACATTCTCGTACGTATGATCGAAGCATCGAGTTAGATGGTAACAAAAAATATATGTACACACACACACACACACACACATTTATATATATATATATACATATAATAGATTCATTTTTCTAGATACAATGTAACGAAGAGGTAAAACGTCGTGTAGGTGATCCGAGTATTCAGTCTGGTTTTGCCGGTACCGTTGAATTATGTTTCGCTACGGGACCATTAGCGCTTCGTAAATATTCAGTTTTCATGAGGTAAGAGAGCAGAGAATTACTATCGATCTTTCTCTTTTCTTTTTCTTGTTTCTTTCTTTTTTTTATTTTTTATATATACCGTCACGGTTCCTCTTATTCGTTTGTATTTATTTTCTCTCATGTCCCCTCGATGCCACACTCAAGTATTTTACCCATCATTTTACATCGCACCCTTGCATCGATTTGTTACAGAAAAATGGTTAATTTATTTTTATGCGTAACGCAACTCGGATTCTGCTGCGTGTATTTCGTTTTTATTTCGACAAATATGCAACAGGTAAGGAGAACACAGCATACATACGTACATCTATATATATACATATATATATATATATATATATATATACATATATATATATACATATATATACACACGAGATAATTAATAAGAGATTAATAATAAGATTTTCAATCGATCGTCAAACGTAACGATAATGGTATTAATAATAATAATAATAATGTTAACGATAAAATCGACAGGTGCTAAACGCCCACAACCTCAAATTGAGCGTTCATCAACACATGGCGATCGTCTTGATACCCATCATACTCAGCACGTGGATAAGAAATTTGAAATATTTGGTACCTGTAACGTCAGTCGCGAATTTCTTGGTAATGGGTGGCTATATAGCGACGGTCTATATTATGAGTCACGACATACCGGCGATTTCTGAGAGGCGGTACGTCGCCGATTGGCACGAGTTACCTCTCTTCTTCGGCACCGTTATATATTCTTTCGAGGGTATCACTTTGGTAAGTATCAAAAGATATAAAAGAAACGATCCTTATATTTACTTGTGTCTATCTGCATGTAAAAAAAAAAGAAAAAGATAAGAACGAATAATTAATTAATCTAAATCACATCGCATAATATTTGTCCAGGTGCTGCCATTAAAGAACGAGATGAAGAAGCCAAGCAACTTCAACAAACCATTCGGAGTATTGAACGTAGGTATGGTTATCGTGGGTGCCATGTTCGTAGTGATGGGTTTCTTATCCTATTTAAAGTACGGTGACGATGTACGAGGCTCGGTCACTCTGAATCTCGAATTAACAGAGGTGTAAGTATTACTTTATAGTTATCATCTTTTTAATTATAATTTAGTTATTCACGTGAAATATTTTTGTTTAAAGATCATTAGAAACTTTTATTAAATGGACAAATTATATAATATCTTTCTATATTATTATATTATATTCCTATATTATTATTATTTTTTCATGTTAATGTAATAACAACAGTATCCAATTTTTTTTCTTTATTACTGTAATAGTCTCAGAATAGTTTATAAGATTTCACGTGGCTGAATCCGTATATATATATATATATATATATATATATATATATATATATATAGAGTGGGGCATTTAAATGGAAACACTTAAATATCTAATAAATTATTTATGCTTTTTATGGAAAAAGTCTTCAGAACAAAATTACAATATTTGAGTAAGTTATTTCAAAAATAACTAATTCGCGAGATATCCTTAAAAGAAAATTTCTGATGATTCATGTAATTGTAACGAGCCGTAAATATATTTATATTTTTTGTTGTTTGAAATTAGAAAAATACATTAGAGAAAAAAGAATAATTTAAGGTTGATTACTACATATCCAGGATTATATTTTTTTTGCAAATGCACATGAACATCAATTTTTTCCGGCTGCACGTGCGTATAATTGATGAATGAGTCATCAGGCATTTTTTCAAAAGAGCTCGTGATCTAATTATTTTTCGATATTGTACCTCTATTTATACTTTTTTTTTTATTAACACTTTTATTAATAAATACTTTATATATACTTTTATTAAAATTTTTTTGTATTCAGTATAGTATGAGGAATTAATCCGTGCAAAAAAGAAATCGTAAAGTCCCGTTAAAAAAAAATGCCGACGACCTTGAAAATGCCGACGGCCTCGTAAAAACATGACATTGAAAAAAAAATTTTTCCATCGTCAAATGTAACCTTTCAAATAAATGTTTAGCTGTTCCAATATAAATGCTCCAAATATTCTACTTAATAAGAAAATTTCAATGATACCATATTATCATCATTTGTTATCATCGAAAATGGGAAATACCGTTCGATAAAAATGTCATAGTTAAATAATTAATGCAATTGGATCGTTTGTGCATGCCATTACTTGTACCTTGCATCGAGTATAAATAGATTGCGAAATGAACATTATAAATGAGTCGATAACGAAACTGACGCGAATACTCTATGCTTTTCAATTTTTCTTAACGTACGTTTTTTATTGTTGCATACGAAGAGTGGACGAGAAAAAGATCTACTCGCAGGCAAGGTTTATACCAATTATTTTCTGATAGATGTGCAGTGCTCTTTTGTTCTTTTTTTTTTCTTCTTCTAATTATTGATTTAATAAGAAGTGTTTTTGAAGTTGATTAACAATTAATATAAGGTAACAATTAACTCGTAATGTGTAGTTGTTTATTTTTCTCTTTTCTTTTTCCTTTTTTTCTTTTTTTCAAAATTTTTCTCTGCATGACATTTGAGTGACGTTTGAATTGATATTTTGCTACGAATCTTCTGATCACTGTCTTCTTTCTTTTTTGCTTTCTTTTTTTCTTTTTTTTCTTTTTTCTTTTTTACTTTCTTTGATTTTTTTCAGGTGTTTTGCGCGTTACCGTTGAACGATGAAAGAACGAACATGTTTTCTCCTCGGAGTAACGAAAAATCTATTTTTACAGCTTACCTCAATGCATCAAGCTGGCTATTTCGTTGAGCATATTGTTGACCTATGCTCTGCAATTCTACGTACCTATCGCCATTATATGGCCCGGAATCGTTGAGCAATTCGGTCCCTTTAAATGGCCAGTACTCTCGGAGATAGTCTTCCGGTCTGCTTTGTGTTTTCTTACGTGTGAGTATTTTATTTCATGGTTGTATATCGTATACATTATACATGTATCGCTTACGATGTTCCCTCATTCTCACGTTCTACCATCAGCCTACCTTCCAAATTTTTTCATATTTTAATTTTAAAACTCTTTCGTAATAAGGGCAAGAAAAATTTAGAGAAAATTATTAAGAGAAAAATAATTGTTGCAGTTGTTTTGGCGGAAGCTATACCAGAGCTGGGTCTCTTCATTTCTTTGGTCGGTGCAGTAAGTAGCACGGCGCTGGCCCTTCTCTTTCCACCCATCATCGAGTTGGTAGTATGTTGGCAAAATGCCAACTTAAGTCCCTTTATGGTTATTAAGGACGTGACGATCGTGCTGATCGGTTTACTGGGCTTCGCTACGGGAACCTACGAGAGCATTACGTCGATCATCAAAGCATTCGATAAATAGACATTCAACATTGTACAAAGTCCCATTTGTTGTTTACATTTTTATTAGATTATTTTAAAAATGGACGCGCGCGTGAGGTTAACGGACCATGACATCCACGCAGGACACGAGTAGATGTAATGGACAGCGACGCTTGTCACGATACAGAATCGTTATCACCATTATTATTATTATATTTATATATATATATATACATATACATATACATATATATATATATATATAAATATGTATTATAGTTATAGTAGTAACTAATTTACGTTGGAAGGATGGCCAATGACAATTGTACAGAATTTGTATGCATCGAATGGAAATTTTCTCTTTAATTTCCGTTTTAATTTCGAATCAATTATGACAATACATTAAACTTTCTTGATTAATCAGATTAATTAATCGGATAAGCGATATAATTAATAAACGAATATAAATGATTATTCTCGGATGTTCCTTAAAAGAATAACGAAAGGCCGGTCCCTCCAATGTTATACGCAACTATCATAGGTCTATCAAAGTTTAGTCCCTTTATGTTGCTTGTGATATTGAAAACGATGCGAAAGCAGCGTTTCAATCGTAGATCGATTAAACATACATACGTACATAAATAATATTTAAGGAAGAGAAAAAAATAAAAAGAAGAAAACGACTGTCTTTGCAATTATCGTGATACATATATATATATATATATAGTTAGTTTATATTGCCCGTCCTAAGGATTTTACCCTCTCGCGATTAATTCTATGTACATATACATATATATATATATATACATATCGATATCGTATCTGGTTCAAAAAAATTGGATCTGCATTAATAGTATTGCGTACGATAGCCGAAGAAATTTTTCTTTGCTAGATCATAAAAAAGGAACGCCCCTTTGCGAATGTTTAGAGTACAACTTTATATTAATTCTAATTATATTCCATTGCATATCAATCAGTTTATAATTCTTTACGTTTTTTTTTTTTTTTTTCATTATTAATTTGACACGTGCTTGAAAAGTGACTATTAAAATTTTGTATCATTTAAAATCTGACAAAAGTCAAATGACATTGCCAATCTTTCACTATGCAATGGCTAAGAATTATATCCTTTATTCCACGTTTGAATAACGACAAAGTGTACTATTACTTTTCTTTCTTCTTCTTCTTTTTCTTTTTAAACTATTCGCGAAATTATTAATTTCGTTTTTCGAAAGATTTTTATCATGCACGAGATAAGCCAAAAGAATTCGATCAATGCCAATCTTTATGCATAACTTAAAATCCATTGACTCGATTGTCGATGTTTATTATTATTTCATTTATCTTCCATCGGTTTCCTTACTTCTTGTAACTTTTAAAAGGATATATTTATAAATAGAAGAAAAAACAAAATGAAACAAAACAAAGTGTAAGAAAAGAGACCGACCGTTTTTTTCCTTTTACGTAGGTTATAAAATAAAATTATAATGTTATTCTTTTTATATAGCAAATTTCTAAGACATTAACGTGATGCGAAAGACAAAAAAGTACGACACTTATAAGAATTAGAGAAATACGTATGAAAATTCTTATTTATCTTTTTCTATATACATATTATACACACACACATATATATATATATATATATTTATATTTATATATTTATATATCTATATATATAAATATCATTATTTATATATATATAATATACAAATATAATTATATATTTATATATATATATATATATATATGTATATATACAAATTGTAACAGCTAAAGAATTTTCATTTATATGTACAATTAATTTTCTCTCCTTTTCTTTCTTTCTTTCTTTCTTCTTTCTCTTTCCCTTTCTCTCTTCTTTTTCTTTCTTTTTTGTTTCCATTTTTCTTTCTCCTTCACTCTTTCTTTTTCTTTTTTTTTTCTCTTTTCTATCATAACTTAGCTGCATAAGTCTTCCTTGATTCTAATTGCAATATCTTTTGACGAAACTTTACGGTTGTAATTATATATTTGTTGTGATACTTCATATCGGCGCAGTTTTATGGTCGGCAAAAAAGATGAAAGAATTTAGTATGGAAAAATACTCTCTACTGACAAGCAGTTTTTGTTATTTTTTTTTACATACGCCGAAGTACAAATTCTCTCAGGGAAACGCGTGTGTGTATATATATATATAAATATATATGCAATGTATGTACACATATCTTTTCCTATAAACGTAATCGTAGGAAGAGGTAATAGGTTTCAATGTATACCGATTTCTCTTTCTTCGTTTTTTTTTTCCCTCTCAAGATCTTATAAAGATAATAACATAAAGATTGTACAGTACAGTAATGCAAACAAATGTTTTCTTTCGAAAGTCTAAGATTGTGAAGAAAAAAAAAAAAGAAAAAAAAAAACAAAAAAAAAAAAAAGAAGAAAGAATTCAATCGTCAATTGAAAATTATCAAACTTCAATACAGATTTGTTTCTACGATATCGTCATGTTTACGTCAAAGATACGATAGCATAGATTATAATTATACAACATATGACAATAATTGTACACGCGAAAGATGTTTTGTATTGGAGACGAGGTATCTTTCAAGATGATTAAAACATATTATTTTTATCGTAAACCACAAACGTTTCTTAATTAATCAGGTTAATTAATCAGATAAACGAGAGGAATGTTTACCAATTGTCCCTCGTTCTTCCGGTTATCAAGATGTTGGACGCGTTCATGTCAAGGAAACATAATCTCTCCTCGGATGAATTTTGTCTGGTATTGTTTATGAGAGAGAAAATCGATGAGAAAAATTGCAAATCCTATTCTAAATCGTTGAAGTATCTCATCGACGATGTTAAAGAGATTCAGGTATAATATCGATTGTCGTTGTTAATAATAAATATGTATTTATTTAAAAGGATTATTACGTTTTAATATTAATTTTGTTTGGATACGTTTCGAGGTACCGCCAGAATCGTTACATTACGAGATCGCAGAATTATTCATGACCATAGTTCGATTTGAATTTCCTTTGAGAATTGCATGCGAGGATTTTTTAAAGCAAAGGCTCTTTTACAAAGGAAACCATGATTTAAGCGAAATAATGGGTAGGTATGGTAGATCCGATTTCTGACATTATATCTTTACGAATAGCTTATTACGAGTCTATATAATTATTTTCTAGTGTGATTATTATTTTTTATCGATTGTCTTTAAAGCAGCGTGACTTATATAAGCGTGTAACGAATAAGTATACGTTTCAGTGATTACATATGTCCTAATCTTTCAAATATCTTCCTTGGCCATTAAAAATACCATGGATTTCTTCGTTCATTTTAAAATCGACAGAATATTGAATTTACTATCTTATTTGCTTCGCAAAGAAACATTGGATTTGTTTTATACGAAGAGTTGCGATGTGTTCGAAGAAAGTTTCGTCCATGAAAAGATATATGAACCTTATTTGTTGGCCTTACCACGTTTGAAGGTCCAATTTAAATATGATTAGAATTAATAAGTATACAGGGTGATTCATATAAATTTGTTAAGTCATATCTTTTCCTTATCTATATTTTACGATTGCGTTATTCTCTTTTTTTTTTTTTTTATTTTTTTAATGAAAACCTTTCTTTTTTTTTGTATACGTCGTTGGTCCTCTCGTTAATTAATGTGAGCGAAGTATTGGCCGAAAGATGATTAGTTTGCGAGGTATTTTGATAAAATGTCTTTATTGAAAGAGATACTCGAACGCTCCATTGTAACCCTATGTTAATACCTAATTCTTATATCGCGTTATTTTTCATGATGTTCTGCTACAAACTCGGTTAAATTTACAATACATATGTATTATCAACAAGATGGTGCTTAAGCACTCAATTCAATTCAAGATTCATCGTTACAAAATTCTTTACACGTACATATGGACTGATAAATATTACAGTACACGTTGCTCTTTGTCTTGACTTGAACCCTCTAGATCTTTTTTTCTTTGGGGTTACTTAAAAAGAAAAAGCAAGAAATTCTTTAAATTCGATGTATCGAAAGAAGAAAAAAAGGAATGTTTTCATCAAAAAAAAAAAAAAAAAAAGGATAATAATGTAACCGCAATGCGTGTTATTGCAGTTCGGAAAAAAATATGACCATGAATAAGTCGTCCATTTGGAATCATTCGTCTTTTTTTCTTTAATATTTTTTTTAACTTCGAAAAAAAAAAAGATATAACTTGTTAAAGCTACATGAATCACCATGTAGACTACATATGCGAATAAAAGATCTGAATCATCTTGCTAGGCGTTGCGAATTTATTTGAGAGAGGAAAAGCAACGTATGATGGCGATACCGAAGCAAGAAACAACGAAACCAATTTTTATGAAAGTTCTTAATCATGTGAAAAGAGCAACGAAATGTCCACCACCGACGCCAGAAGTAATTTTATATTAACATGTATCTTTTTGTTTTTTAATTTTCATTCGACAATCGAAAGATCATTTTGACGGATCCCTCGTCTACCCAGAATAGAATCTTACGATGAGAAAATCACCTCGGAAGATACCAAACTCGATTTACTTTTCATCGTCCATAGAAGAGAGATTGAACATTCTGCGGGAAGCTAACAAATATCAAGCATTGCGTTTGTTAAGAGAAGCGAATAAAAATGCACCTGCGTGCTCGAGGAAACGTGAGATTAAATTAATCGACGTAGAACAAAAAATCGAGAAACATGATGGTTACCTGAAAAAACGCCTACCAATCTTCAAAGTAATTATCGATTGTTTTCCTACGATCTAAAAGATAATATAAAAAAAAAAAAAAAGATGAAAAGGAAAAAGAATAATAAAATACGGGTACGATTAAATTTACACACGATATGTTTCATTATTGTAGCCGGTCGAAATTAAGCAAAATGCAACTTCGATTCTCCGCGAATGCGCACGAATAGCCAACGAAGAACTAAAGGAAGTATCAAAGTTAGTTGAAAAAATTGACTTTTTTAGAAAAAAAAAAAAGGTGAGCGCCAATGGTCACAATTTAGTTTATTAATCTTACGTTCATTCATGAAAAAAAAAAAAAAAAAAAAAAAAAAACTATTGTATTTCGTGTTTGAACGTATTGTATTACCATTCGTAGAAACACGAATATATATCACGTCATGTCAAATCATACGTTATCACATTACGTTTGATAACATTGCTATGATGTCACAATTAGTATCGTATTATTTGTATCGCGTTAAAAAATTGACAAATATTTAATAATACCTATTTCATTTTTTGAAGAATATAAAAAATTTTGCAGCATATTTGTGATTCGAAATAAAATTAGACGAAATAAATCTCTCAAAGAGAGAACAATTAAGAAGGATATAGTTATTTAGTAAAAGAATTATAAGAATTTCCCAGTAGATATTATATGTATTTCAGAATGACAGTTTATATATATATATATATATATATACATATGATCTTCTGTCGCATCTTTGGATCCTTGCAATTTGATGATTTTTATATTGAATAAAATTGCATGTTCTGTTAAAAATTTTATGTTAAACCGAAGGAAGAGATCGATAACAGTAATTAGAGTTTCTCTCCGCATAAACATTGAAGCCATTTAGCCAAAAATATAGCTGATTCCTTAAATATCATTTGTGCTATCTTTGGGTATAAGAAAAAGGAAACGAAAAACTGAAACGAAGAATGGAAATGATCAGTAAAATTAAGACTTTTATCGATTCAAAATACTTTTTTCAAGATAAACGCATCGTTATCAAGGCATGATCAGGTTGTAATCTCAAGTATCAAGATAAGGAAACAGTTCAAGAAACACATCGGTATTCTTTCAACGAAAAAGATTTTCTATCTTGTGATCTCTGGATTGTACAACTAATAATTGGTATACTCTGTATTATAAAAAATACTTCTCTCATAGACAATATTCCAATGTAAGGCCCATTTTAAAGGATAATTTAAAAAGAACATAGAATCCATACTAAGGCTAATACACAATAACTGTACAATAACTTAACCTGTTATGCCGCTAATATAATCCGAGGTACAGCCGACATTAAACATAAAAGAGTTGAAAACAAAAGAAAAAAATTGTATGTCCATTTTTAAACAATTGTTACTAGTTTTGAATCCGCGCAACAATAAAATTTTGGAACGGCATGAAATCGTGAAATATTGCTTTTATACGTAATAATATGTCACATATAATGGCGTGAACGACGTGACATGATTTATAAATTGTTTCTAACAGATATAAAACAAACGGAAATACGTCGGTTTATACTCTACGAATGTCATTTACAATCACGTACTAGAATGTGATTTCACGAGACGTGACATTAATGCCTTTCTGCTTTTACGTTACTATGTATACATATCACGTGTCATGCATAGTATCATATAGTTAGAGTAATACATTAATAATGATTTCATTAATAACTTATATTCTTTATAAAAATTCTTATCAAATTTTGAGATCAATGTTTTCTTTATCTTAACGTTATTACGCATATATGTCACGTGTCAAATATGTACGACGCTTGCAATATACTTATTGATATTGATATTATTAATTATTCAAATTCTTTATAAGAATTCTTATCGAATATTAACTTGACGTAATATTAATATCTTTTTACTTTTACGTTACTACGCATATTATCATCGTATCATCGCTCACAATATACTAATATTGATTTCATTAATTACTCTAACTCTTTATGACAATTCCTTTGGAATCATAGAATACAAAAGTTGGTCGAAGGTTACTTGGATCCGGAATCGATAGAAAAATTAAACGAGGAGAGGAAACAACGTGAAAGAGAAGAGGAGATAAACAAGATTGAAGAGAAGCATTTGATAGCTTTGCTAACACGAGAAGGTGCTTATTTGGCAAAGAGATCTTTTTTGAACGAGAACAAGAGTTATGCTCAGAATGTTCGAGAGGAGGTATATTTGTTAAAAAAAGAAAAATAGACACACGCACACACACACGCACACACACACGGAGACACACGAACAGGTCAGACGCAAGAAATAAAAAATTAAATTACATGAAAAATCATCTTATATCGCAGAAAAAAGAGTTATATCACAGATTAGAGAAATTGAGAACAGAGCAAAAGAAAGAAGCATTGGAGAATGTTGAAAAATGTCGGGAACTCGAACAAGCTTCTAGAGATGCTTACGATTCTATGATCGACGAGAAACGTCAAAAAGGTATTTATATTTGTTAATTTTTATCTAACAGAATTTAAATCATTTGCAATAACTAATATTAGCTGCCGAGGTATCCGAAAAATCTCGACAATTGAAAATGTTACTGGCTAAACAAAAGGCGGAAGAAATACGGAGGAAAGGTCAATTAATTAAAGAGATCAAGGCTATTCAATCATTAAGATTGGCTACTAGGAATAAGGAATTTGATCCTACGGAAACAAGTGGTTTAGGATTGTTATGTGAAATGTCATTAGCCGAGGTAATATCTGCCGATATATCAGAAGTTCTCTATCAAATGTTCACTATTGAATAACGTACGCATTCCCGTTTAGTTGAAGGAACGATTAGTTTTGGTGAAAATGAAATTGAACGGGGAATTGGAAAAACGTCAGATTGTCATTCAACGAGAACGAGAAAGGCAAAAGAATATAGTCAAGTATAGTAAGATCGCACTGGACGAATACAAAAGCGCTAAGTTAGATATCAATAATAAAATTTCATTCGATCGTACGAATATATTATTAACTTTTTTTTTTTTTTTCAATTTTATTTGATTCGACGACGGTCACTCAAAATATTACGATTGTCTTTTCAAATTTCAAGTCATTTTACTTCTTTTTTTTTTTTTTTTTTTTTTTTTTTTTTTTTTTTCTCGGAAACATTAGTTTCATTTCACCGTCATATAATATATGTTATCTATGCTCATTCAGATTTGTTCGTTTTTAAAGATATACTTGCGTACAGCCGTGCCGTGATCGTTTCGTATCTTAACGTTTAATACGAATAATACGAAATTAATAATGCGCTGATATTTTTATCGTGATCGTAAATGAGAATATATAAAGAAGATAAAACCAAAGCCAATCATTTTGATGTCAGACCTTATACAAGTGTATAGGTCTTACATAACAGAATTGAAAATTTAATCGTATGAGGGATATATTTTTGGATGCAAAAGAGAAAGAATAATTGAATAAACAAGACGACAATAAAAGACGAATCATGTTTTATATATCCGTTGACAAAGAAAAAAGTGGATTTAATATTTGCAAGGGATTAATAGATATCGTCAAGGAGAGTTTTATGAATATTACAGATAATATATACGTGTATAACGCGATATTTAAACAGCGCCATTTCGATATAACGCAGTCTTGAAATAATTATTTAGATTTTTATCATTTCACTTTATACATTTTTAAAAATATGTACGTACGCGCGTTAATTTTTAACCTTTCGTATGTTATGTTAGACTGTCATTATATTCATCGTTAAATTGAGATGAATTAAAAGAGATGTAAATAAAAAAACCTCGAGGAAATGTTATTTTTGAAGATAACGATGACGTTTAAAATACACATTTCATTTTATTTTATTTTTTCTGAAACATTTACGCGTAATGTGCAATAAAGGTATATTCATTTAACATAAATTTAATAATGTATTAGTAAACAATAATGAATTTACACATTTCATGATTCATATGTTGATTTAGGTATATGAATTACATGAATTAAATGAAGATACATATATTCTTGTTTGTCACGTTAATGTATTGTTTATATAATTGGAATTAAAAAAAAAGTTTTTTTTTTTTAATTTAAAACAAGTTAACAAACAAATGTAATACCTAACACGTGTTTTATTATAATATCTCCTGTAACGTGATTTATGTAACGTGGCACTTCTATGGAAAAAAAAAATTTTTACGAGATTTGTTTGCATTTTTATAATGTTTTACAGTTCATATTGTTATCCGCTTTGTGGACGTGATCAGATCGTTATACATAAAATACCGGTCGTTAAGATATGTGACCGAAGAATGTCAAAGTCACGGATCATGTTCATCATTACGGATAATGTATAAATTGTTACATATAGAACTATGGTAATCAGTTCGAATCTGGTAGACGATTGAGATACGGAACGGCCATGACGCGGTTGCAAATATAATATGCAAATAGACCTTAATCGGATCTTAAATCGACGAATTTTACGTTTCAAATGAAAAATGCAATTTTTCATAAAACGCCGGCACAAGTAATTCTTAATTAATTTCCCCTATTCCATTATTTTCAGAATATCTGATAGAATATCTAAACGCGTAAATGGAAAAGCATCGAAGGTTACTTCCGTTTCTTCTCAAGTATTGAAACTGCAAAAAAAATTGGAAGAAAGGAGAGCGCTGAGAACGAAAATATAAAGATATTTAAGAGAAAAAAAGAGATCAGAAGAAAATAAAAAAGAAGATACAAGATTGTATTCGATCCAAGAATCATTGATGATGTAACTGGTAAATAAATGCTATGCAGTATGATTTAATAAATCGTGCTTATCTAACTTGTCACGAAAAATGATTATATCATGATAGCGTTGAAAAACATTCGTGAGAGATCTAATAAAAGACTAGGTTATGAAATTCGTCCGTGTTCTCTATCATTCGAGATATAATTCGTTGAATGAGACAAGCCAGGAGAGATGTAAATAAAACAGTTGCGTGTTAAATAAGTGTGATAGATAGTGGTACACGGAATATCAATCATTGCCTGGCGAACGATAATTAGTCAATTGTCGAATTTAAGAAAGAATTTATTTATGTCAAAACTTGCTTCCACTTGCCGTCCAAAACCTGCTAAGTTAGCCCCATTCACCTGATAGATAAAATTATAACAAGTTGCTCTTGATGATATTGTTTGTTAGTGTACACACTGCATTTGAGAGTAATTATCTCAGAGGATGGATCAATTACATATCTGGTTGTGAAAGCATGACTTAGCTATATATCTGAAAGTGATTACATTGTAGCGTTCTCTAAAATAAAAAGAAAAGGCAGCTGTTCATTCGATAATAAAACTATTACTAGTTGCTCTCTAAAATATTTCCTGATAATAATTTCAAAACATGGATTAATTACATATTTGATTACAATGCATGATTAAATACTTGAGATCAAGGTTCAGTTACATATTTGAGAGCGATTGCATCGTAGTATCTCAAATGGAAACAAAAGTGAATTGCTAGTGAATACTACTTCCTAGTGGACTTGAAAGAAATTATTTGTTCAACTACATTGTTCAACTACGTATGTAAGAATAATTCCTTTGTAGCATTCTCGCAAAGAAGAAAAACGAAGGAATGTTACTACTGATAAATATGAATCAGTTTTATATTCTGAGAATAGCTATCGTAAGAGCAACAGTGATGGGATCAAGTATATTACAACCAGGTAAGTATCTAATTAGATAGTTTCGAATCTTTCATATGTACGTGCTTGAAACAATGAAAGAAATCATTTTAAATAGGCTCGAACTATTCGTAAGTATTTAAGGAAGCGTAAACGGTACTTTCAAATATATTCAAACTCTGATCAAATAGATTCGAACCTTTTTTTATGAATACTTTCGATTACAGAATAATGAAACGACCGCTTACGCATTTTATAACGTTAGCCTTTTAATTATTAACTAACTTTTCAGTTCTCAGTAAACGAAATTGAAATACTTTAAAAGTAAAAAAAATCAAAACTCCGATAAAATGTTCAATGGTGCAATCAGCTATTAAACTAATATTACTAATGATACTTAATATTAAAGTATTACTTGTGAAAGATTCGAATCTTTCTGACGTCGATCCACTTAATGATACATTTTCAAATCTACAAGTAATCATTTCAGAGTTCGAAAATCAACTTATATAAAGTGATTACATTGCAAGTATACCTCATTGAAACTTTTTATTGGTTTTGACTAGCAATTGAAACTCATTAAATGAAACTTGATTATTGAAATGGACTTTGAGATCCGTAAATATATATTGAATTTGATTTCATCTTTATAGAGTAGCATACAAAAATGTATAAAAAAAAAAAAAAAAAGAAAAGAAAATATATCAGAGCTTCGAAATAATAAAAATATGCAAAATAAACTTAATATCGAACGGTTGAACGGAGACGTTACCCCATGAAAATTATTTTAAAGCAAACAGCAGAATAGACGAATG